>NC_046157.1:6836027-7113527 GCF_011064425.1 Rattus rattus
GCAAAGGGGGTGCGAGAAGGGTCGAAAGAAGAAAAACGGGGGACTCTGCAAAGGTGGGGGCGGGGGAAGCTCCGGAGAGCAGCTGGGCACTTCGGGGGCGCTCCTAGGGAGCCAGCGAGCCTGGGGACCCTCGGAGGGGCACAGGGTCGCCCCGACTCTGAGGCCCGAGGGTCTCTTAGCCCCCGCAGTGGGGGCAGGGCAGACGGCCATTCCGGAGCCAGCCCGCCGCGAGAGTCGCGGGGCCGGTGCGTGAAAGTGAGCGTGTGGGCTTCGGGAGTCGCGGCGGGCGCGGCCCATGGGGCTCGGCCTCCCTGCTGCCGCTGTCCCGAGCCGGCGAGGCGCGGCGAGGGCAACGCGAGTGCTCACCCGAGAGGGTCTCGATGGCGCGGATGGCCCAGTTCTGGTCGGGGTAGTCCACGAAGGCGTAGCCGGACTTGAGTAGGACCTGTCCCGCCAGGGGCAGCTTCCTGTCCCCGAAGAGCTGCCGGAGGTCGTCCGCAGTGACGGCGGGGCTCAGGTTCCCGATGTACAGCTTGTTCATCATCCGCGTCTTCCCGAGAGCCCGCGGCTCCCCCGGCCCGGCACCCGGCGCTCCCGCCGCCTCCGCTGCCCTCCTCTCTCCTCCTGCGCCCGCCCCCGCCCCCACCCTCGCCCTCAGCCTGGCTCCCCCCACCGCGGCCGGGCCGGCCCGCCCGGGGGCAGAGGCG
This sequence comes from Rattus rattus, assembly GCF_011064425.1. NCBI lineage: Eukaryota > Metazoa > Chordata > Mammalia > Rodentia > Muridae > Rattus > Rattus rattus. The sequence goes on from NC_046157.1 coordinate 6,836,735, forward strand.
GAGGCGGGGACTCGGCGCGGCTGCCTCCTCCGGGCAGAGTCCCGGGCGGGCGTGCGGACAAAGCGCTCGCTCTGCCTCCCGGTGCCGGGGCGGCGGCGGCGGGCGGACGCACCCCGCGCGCCTGAGAGTTGGGCGGCGTGTGCACCGCCGAGAGTGCGCGCCCTGCCCGTCCCGCGCCGCGCGCTCCGAGGGCTCGGCGCTCCCAGGCTGCGCGCCCAGCGGGCGGAAGCGGCGGCGGCCCGAGCGAGGCCGGGAGCGGCGGAGCGAGACGGCGCGCGGGAGGTGAAGGGTGCGGGCGTGGGTGGGGTGTGTGCAAGGTGGACGCGACGTGGGTGCGGGCCCAGTGAGGTGCACCTCGAGGAGAGCTCTGCACGCCACGGCTGACAACTTTCCCGGCGCGTTCCGAGCCCTTCACGGATCCGGAGACTCGCTGTGAGCCAAGCTCTTGGAGAAGGGGGCGCCTGTGGTCAAAGGACTAAGGAGCACACGGGTCCCCTCCCCCAGACTGTGTATCCTAGGAAAGTTACCGTGGCGCCAAGCCTCGGTTTCCCCAATCAGGAAAGGAAAGCCAGACCCGAGTCCAGCGGAGGCCAGGTGGTGGCGGAGGAGACGACGCCTGGCTGAGTGGCCGGTTTCAGTCCCAGGCTTGGTAGGCGTTCCCTGAGCTCTGGAAGGGACTAGAGAGGAAAGTTGTCCTTCCTCGCGGAGGACGGAAGAGGCAGGGTCCTAGACCCTCTCCCGGGAAGGAGCCAGACAGATTGCCAAGCGACAATCTAAGTCACATGGCCCCGTGGGAATCGTGGAAAGGAAGGGCTGCAGAAGAGAATGGGGGGATTTCGAGGTGAGATGGCTCTGGACTTCTGGGTGTAATCCGGGAAGCCTTCCTTGGTTTTTAGAGAGAGGTATGTCTGGGTGGAGAAGGCACCTTAGGCCATAGTAGAAGGCTTGTCTACTCCATACTCAGACCCAGCAGAATGCCACAAATTGTGCCCACATCCCTGAGCCTGACTTTTTCCCTAAAGGAAATAAAACAACCACCCCTAGCTGAGTAATGTGTAACACACTGCACTTTGCTTCCATGTCTTTGCCCAGGGAAACTTAAAAACTAAGGGACTGTGTTGATTCGCACATGCTTGGCCCAGGGAGGGGCACTATCAGAAGGTATGGCCTTGTTGGAGGAAGTGTGTCACTGTGGGGGTGGGCTTGGAGACCCTCCTCCTAGCTGCCCAAGGATGCTCAGTCTGTTCCTGGCTTCCTTCGGGTGAAGATGTAGAACTCAGCTCCTCCTGCACCATGCCTGCCTGGATGCTGCCATGCATAATGGACCGAACCTCTGAACCTGTAAGCCAGCCCCAATTAAATGTTGCCCTTTATAAGACTTGCATTGATCATGGTGTCTGTTCACAGCAATAAAACCCTAACTAAGACAGGGACTTTGGGGACTGTTCTTAATTGCTTGCCTTGATAAGGAAATGATAAATTCTTTCTCGTCTAGATATCCACTGACGTTTCAATTCTAGCTTTCATTAAATAGTCACACGTTTTCCTCTCTGGATTTTACTGCTCCTCAACCTGGGAAGAGGGCTTTGATAGTGTTCCTTAGACTGACAGATAAACCAGGGATAGATGCTTCCTAAGTAAAATGTGGAGAAAAAAAAACTTGCAAATGAAAACAACTTGTTTGAACACAAATCACTGTGGACTGGAAGCCACCCTCAGATTACTTACAGGGACACTCCTAATAAGGCTGGTCGTCTTGGTGAGGATATGTATTCCTACTCACAGTAAATCATCGTTACAGACTACAGAAGACAAGGTGTTGCCACAGGTTGGTGGTCTCCCTTGCTGAAAGGGTAGCAGGCCTTTTATGTTGCATTACATTTTCAAACATGTCAAGTGTTTGTGGGCAAACCATGACTGCTCTGCAGAGCGGCATTCACAGTACACCGATTCTTCCGTAGCATAGGTGGGTTCTGGGGTGGGGGGGCCTCTTTTACACTGTCAGTGGGGTTACCCTCAGACTCCTTTCTGGGAAATAGCTGCTTTTTGCTGTCTTTGGTGTGTTCTGTCCTGCTGCCATCTTGTAAACCGGGCTTCAGGAAGAAAGTGCAGGATTAGTAATCACAAAGGACACTTTTCTCTGTACCTCTTGTGTTTTTGACTTTTCTTGGTGCTACAACAAAGTGTCAATCAAAAGAAGTTGAAGGAAAGAAGGGCTTAGTTTGGCTCACTGGTTGGAGGATACAGTCTTTCCTGGCCACAGGAACAGGAAGCAGCTGGTCACGTGGCATTCACCACCGGGATGCAAAGCCAGATGCTGGAGTTCAGCCAGCTTTCTTCTTTTTATGTAGCCTAGGACCCCTGCCCATGAAACTGTGCCACCTATATCTATAGTGGGTCCTTCCCCCTAAACCCAGCCCCTTACGTACCCTGAGTCATCCGTTAGTGATTCAAAATCTCATCGAATTAACAAGATTAGGCATCATAACATTCCACCCCAGCCCCCTAAGTTTTGCTTTCTTCTCATAATAAAATTACATATAGCCCAATTCTAAAAGCCCCTTATAGTGTTAAATATTCCTGACACTGCTTGAAAGTCTCAAGTCTCTCTAAAGACTGAGGGTTATCACTTGCCACCATAAGGTTAGTAAACAAGGCCGGTTTCCAGTAACGAGGACACTATAAAGACTCCCATTCTAGGGCTGGAGAGATGGCTCGGTGGTTAAGAGCACTGATTGCTCTTCCAGAGGCCCTGAGTTCAAATCCCAGCAACCACATGGTAGCTCACAACCATGTGTAATGAGATCGATGCCCTCTCTGGGTGTGTCTGAAGCACAGCAACAGTGTACTCATATAAATTAATAAAAAAAAAAAAAAAAAAAAGACTCCCATTCAAGAGGAAGGAAAATCATAGGGGGAGGGGGCGTTGACTAAAACAGAGGCAAAATGACACAGGGTAAACAAGGTCCTGCAGCTCCTGGCCATCTGGGACTCCTGAGGAACCCTCTGGGCTCTAGAGAGCTTGGGTGGCCCTGCTCTGCCAGCTCTGCCAACCTGCAGCAAGCATGTCCTCTCTGCCGTCTGGACGCAGAGAAGCGCCCCCCCTTCACGTAACACATGAAGCTCTCCCTCCTGGATTTGCCTTTTCATCATCTCCAGCATTCTGGAGTCTCCCTTGCAGGCTTCATCCTGTTATCGTTCACAGAGGGGGCTCACAGGGATTCTTTGCAGCAACATCAACTCTGACATAGTTCAGCCTTGGTGACTCTGGAATTGTGATGTTCTGTTCTGTGACACCTTCCCCCTCTATCTATCTGTTATGCTTACAACTAGTGCCATGTGGGTGCTGATGCCAGGTTCCGCTGCCAGCTCAAGATGGAGCCTGCCCCCACAGTTCCCTCTTGGACCACGGTTCTGTTGGCCTTGGTGTTCTGATCCTGCAAAAACACATTTTCCTAAGTAGTTTTTGTTGTTGTTTTTGGTTTTGTTTTGGGGTTTTGGTTTTTTTGTTTTGTTTTGTTTTGAGTAAAGAATCCCTTTAGTAGCATTAGCTCCTTTCAGATGAATTTGTATTTTGGAAATCTTAATCAATGGGATCTTCCCCTGAGAATATCTCTCCTGTAGTCCCAGTGCAGAGACCCAAGTTTCACCATGGTACTTTTTCCTTTAACAGTTTCAGTGGCTTTCAAGTCCGCCTTGTCTGAAACTGTAGCTTGTTTACATTCTTTTCCTCGTCAAACTTTATGTTTTTCCTCTTTTTGCTTTCTCTGACTCTAAGCCTGAAGAAGAGCGGTAGAGTGCAGTTATGCTACAGTTTGAGTGTTGGCCTGTCTGGAAACTCCCTCCACCAAGCACATTAGTCCCATTACTTTGAACTCAGCATCATTCAGGTTCTCGGGACACAGTCAAGGGGTGGCCCCAGGGTTTGCAGTAGAACATAAACGGCCCCTGACCCAGCTGTTGATAGGGTTCTTGTTCTCCTCAGGAGCCTCACGATCTGGGTTTCCACTGCCCACATTTGACATTCTAGTTTTCCAAATTCCCACCAGCCTGGCCTATTAAGTTCTGCCTACAGCATTCTAGGGCTTTTCTAGCCCAAAATTCCAAACTTACAGGTTGCCAGTTCCAAGTTCTTACAGACCATACAGTCAGGATTGTGAAACCTGCGGGCCCACTCTGCAGTACCAGTTTCCTATGCTCGTCATCTCTCACGTTTTGAGAGTACCGTCCTCCTGGGAGGGAAGGTGTGGCAGCTGGGCTGTGAAGGAGCTGCCTACCTTGGTGTACGGTCAGGAAGCAGGGAGAGTAAGGCTGGTGTTCAACACGCTTTCTCTTTGGCAGCCTCGTGGCCCAGCCTATAAAGGATGCTGCCACTAAGGATGGCTCTTCCCATGGTATTCATTTCCCTGAAGATCCCAAGTCCCATCATGCTGACATCAAGATCATCACGCAGTAGCCACAGTTCTTACAAGGCAGTAGGTTTTCTGTGATAGGGAAGGGGCAGGAAACCTTTGGAGATGGCAGGGGCAACCTCCAAGGGAAGGCCAGAAAACTACAGAGGTCCTCCATCCTTCCTAACAAAACTCACTGCTGGCTGTTTCTCTGGAGCTTCCCTACTCAGCCCTCCCTAGGGGGCTGAAAGAGTTGCCAGCTTGAGTTCCTGAGTGCTATGTAAACCTAGTAAAGCAAGATGGAAGTTTAGGATCAGGCTGCAGAGATGGTTCAGTGGTTAGAGCACTGACTGCTCTTCCAGAGGTCCTGAGTTCAATTCCCAGCAACCACATGGTGGCTTACAACCATCTGTAGTGGGATCTGATGCCCTCTTCTGGTGTGTCTGAAGACAGTGACAGAAAAGAAAAAATATATATATATATATATATGAAGTATATATATATGAAGTATATATATATATATGACATATATATATGAAGTATATATATATGACGTATATATATATGAAGTATATATATATTTGAGGACATTCTTCAAGTATTTACATTTTTTCTTTTATTTTTTTTACAAGAAAAGCTTTTCTCCCCTCAAGATTTATTTTATGAAAGAGTACTCTATCTGCGTGTACGCCATGAGGTTGCTGGGAATTGAACTCAGGACCTCTGGAAGAGCAGCCAGTACTCTTAACCCCTGAGCCATCTCTCCGGCCCTCACATTTCTTTCTAAAAGCTATGTGTGGTGGTTTGAATGTGTTTGACCCATAGGGAATGGTACTATTAGGATGGGTGGCCTAGTTAGAGGAAGTACGTCATTGTCAGGATGGGCTTTGGAGGTCTCCTTCTATTCTCAGGACCCACCTATTGCAGAAGATCCTCCCAGCTGCCTGACATTGCCAGTCTCAACTGGTCGCCTGTGGATCAAGACGCAGAACACCCAGCTCCTTCTCCAGCACCGTGTCTGCCTACATCCTGTCATGCTTCCTGCCATGATGATACTGGATTAAACCTCTGAATCCCTCAGCCAGCCACAGTTAAACGTTGGCTTTTATAAGAGCTGCTTTGGTCATGGTGTCTGTTCACAGCAATGGAAACCTTAACTAAGACGCTACATTAGCCTTTTCCCCAAGAGTTTCAGAAGCAGCAGAGAAGTCTACAGCTTCCCGTTGATTCTCTGTGGCACAGTAGCAAACAGGTGGCCAGGACAATATTTCCTAATCCCACTTTGCAGGTGGGAGTACTGAGGCCCTGGGAAGCAGCAAGCAGTTCCTGGTCATACACGGCTTAAGACACACATGGTAAACACAGTTGAGCCTGATGGTCCACAAAGGACCGAGTCTTCATCCTGGATTTTCACTACAGACACACATCTGCCTCTGGCCAGGGGTACTTTTGGATGGAATCATGTTAGCGCTAACTCTTTGAAGCTACGTGGCCACGGGGAAATGGTTATCCCAATCAAGGTTAATATAGTCAGTGTTTTTAGGTAATGTGAGAAGCTGGAAGAGAAAATGAAACCATACTGGGAGATGGGGCCAAAGCCGGCATGGTGTAACTTTGTGATGTCACACCAGCGTCTGTGTGTACTGCAGGGTTTAGTAGTGTCCCTTGGAAGTCTTCCGTTGTGCCAATACAGGGAAAGTGCTCCATTCAGATTCCACACGTGTGAAAGAACTGAGCCATTCCCTCACCATAAACTCCACCTCCCCTGCACTTTCCAAAGCCTGGGCCTTCTCAGAACTCTGTTCCCTTTGCACATACTGTTCCATTTCCCCGGAGTAACCTGCCCTTGAATGCTGCTTTCTCGGAATGACCTACCCTCGAACGCGCTGTTCCCTGTCCTGGAATGCATTTCTTCCTCTGTAACCCCCTTTCTCCTCCCATCTTGGCACCAGGATACGTTCAGTACTTCACACAGATAAGAAAATATCCTGGCTAGTCGTCATGGTTGCTTGCTGTTATAAATATGCTAAAAAGAACCCACTAAAGGACGTAGCCTCGGTGTTTTTGCGCTTGCTTTTTGTAGGCAGATGCTCAACTGCTGACCGATGGGATGTGATTATATCTTTTTTTTTTTTAATTAACAAGGGGCTGGGTTAAGGTGCTTCCTGCCAAGGCGGAGGGCATGATTTAATCCCTAGGGTGCACAGAGTAGAAGGAGAGAACCAAGTTGTCCTTAGATCGTCACCTGCATGCCACAGCATGGCACATGCATACACACACACACACACACACACACACACACAGCCCTGTAAATATTAAAACTTCTTGTGCTTGAGGCTTCATGGTGCAAAGCAGTAAGGATACACAAGAAAGCATTTTTTTTTTTTTTTTTAGATTTATTTATTTATATGTAAGTGCACTTATAGCTGTCTTCAGACACACCAGAAGAGGGCATCAGATCTCATTACAGATGGCTGCGAGCCACCATGTGGTTGCTGGGAATTGAACTCAGAACCTCTGGAAGAGCAGTCAGGGCTCTTAACCACTGAGCCATCTCTCCAGCCCAAGAAAGCATTTTCTAGACGTGACAGGTTTATGGTCAGCGGGGGAGGCAGATGTGCACACGGATGTACTATGGCACTTCAGACGTGACAGTTTATTGGCAAACAGACGTCATTCAGCCTAGGCTTATCAGGGGTCATCATGGGAAAACTGATACAGGTAATGGGGTTTGAAAGATAAGTAGGCGTCTTAGGGTTACTGTTGCTGGGATGAAACACTATGACCTAAAGAAGTTGGGGAGGAAAGGGTTTATTCAGCTTCTCTTCCGTATCACAGCTCATCGGCAAAGGGCGTCAGGGCAGGAACCTGAAGGCAGGAGCTGGTGCAGAGGCCATGAAGGAGTGCTGCTCACTGGCTTGCTCCCCGTGGCTTGCTCAGTCTTATAGAACCAAGGACCAACAGGTTCAGGGATGGCACCACCCACAGTGGGCTGGGCCCTCCTCCAACAATCACTGAAAATGCTCTACGGTCCGATCTTGTGAAGGTATTGTCTCAGTTTCTCAAAGGAGGTTCCCTCCTTCAGATTACACTGGCTTATGTCAAGTTGACGGAAAAGTGGCCAGCACAGCACGGGTTTACTAGGCTAGGAAAAGGCATGAAGGAAGTATAAGTCTGTGGTGGTGTGAAGGAAAATGGACCCCATCGGCTTGTAGGGCGTGGCACTATTAGGAGGTGTGACCTTGTTGGAATAAGTATGGCTTTGTTGGAGAAAGTACGTCACAAAAGATGGGCTTTAGGTCTCATGCTCAAGCCAGGCCCAGTGTGGCATTTTCTCTTCCTGCTGCCTGTTGTTCAGATACAGAACTCTGAGCCCCTTATCCAGCAACAGGTCTACCTGCACACTGCCGTACTTCCTATTATGACAATAATGGATTCAGTCTCTTCACGCCAATAAAACCCTAACTAATACAACATCCTAGACCAAAAGCATAGCATGTGAGGGGTTAAAGAGATGGTTCTGTGGTTAAGAGCACTGGCTGCTCTTCCCGGCAGCCACATGGACGCTCACAACTGTCTCTAACTCTAGTCTGAGGTGACCTGATGCCTTCTGGATCCAAAGGCACTGCATGCACAGACATGCATGCCACCAAACCACCCACAAACGGATGGATGGATGGATGGATGGATGGATGGACAACAGATGGATAGAGATAGACAGACAGACAGACAACGGATAGAGATAGATAGGTAGGTAGGTAGATAGACAGACAACGGATAGAGATAGATAGATAGGTAGGTAGATAGATAGATAGATAGACAGACAGATAGATAGATAGATAGATAGATAGATAGATAAATAGATAGGTAGATAGATAGATAGATAGATAGATAGATAGATAGATAGATAGATAGATAGATAGATAGATAGATAGATAGGCAGGCAGATAGAGATAGGTAGGTAGGTAGATAGATAGATAGATAGATAGATAGATAGATAGATAGATAGATAGATAGATGATAGATAGATAGATAGACAGACAATGGGTAGAGATAGATAGATAGATAGATAGATAGATAGATGATAGATAGATAGATAGATAGATAGATAGATAGATAGATAGATAGATAGATAGATAAAAATCATCTCCACCCCTGTCTAAGTTAGGGGTTCCATTGCTGTGAAGAGACACCATGACCATGGCAACGCTTATAAAGACAACATTTCATTGGGATGGCTTACAGTTTCAGAGGTTCAGTCCATTATCATCATAGCAGGAATCGTGGCACGATCCAGGCAGGCATAGTACTGGAAAAGGAGCTGAGAGTTCTGCATCCTGGTGTTAAAGTAGTTGATTAATGTTGCATGAATTGCTCTGGCAGCAACAGCGTGAGTTCCTCACTACCACCCTGATGTTCTGAGTTCTTGAATGAAAGACACACACACACACACACACACACACACACACACACACACACACACACAGCCTTCTATTTTAGTATGCCTTCATTCTATTTTAGTATGCCTTCATCAGCTCAATGGCTGGACCACTCCCCAACTTCCACATTGCTTAACACCTCTCCGCCAATACTCCTGAGTTATTAATTACTAAAATCTATACTCCATCTTTGCTGCCCCAGACCCAATCGAGGGGCCCTGGGGCTGCTCCTCCCTGGCTCTAACATAATTGGTGATCTCTCTTCTGCACCCCTCAGGTCTGGACCTAACTGCTTTCCTGGCTTGGCCCTCCTCTCCCCTCAGTCCCCTTGCCCATGAATCCTGAAGTCCTGCTCTGTCTCCCTGCCCACCCATTGACCACAGGCAACTTTATTTACCAATCAGAACCAACTGGGGGGGGGCAGGGACCCTCAGTGTCTTCACTACGGGAATCTCCTGCAATTTTGGGAATTCAAATGACAAATGTAAGCATTGAACCAAATCTACAGCATCTTGATCCAAAGGCAACTAGGAGAGACCATTTTCCAGGCAGCTAGGAGGATGGTCTCAAAACCCACCCCCACAGTGATACACTTCTACAACAAGGTCACACCTACTCTGACAAAGACGCACCTCCTAATAGCGCCAGTCCCTGGGCCAAGCATTCAAACTCATGAGTCTCTGGGAGCCAAACCTATTCAAACCACTACAACCCCCAAAGTCAAACACCCATAGATTGAGAAATAAAAACAATAAGAGGAGAAGAGAAATAATGAAAGCCAAAGTTGTCAAAATCAAAGACAACTCCAGACTGAAGGGTATGCAGAAGGCGCAGTGCAAGCAGGACTTGTCCGGAGCAAAAGCACATCACTCTGACACCTAGCACTCGAATGATAAAAAGCATATGTTGGCGGAGTAAACAGTGTGCAAAGGATTCGGAAAGAGAATGGCAAGGTATTTTTCTGAAACAAAGGAAACTGGAGAGTAATGGGGCAATGCCTTTACAACAGAGACTAGTTTCATCCGGCATTCTAACAGTAGGCCAATGACAAAGTCACACAAAGATACAATTATGCCCTCTGGGAGATGAGTCCCAGCCACACAGAAAGAAGGCACGGGCATGGGAGGTAGGGTCTCCAATCCGGAATATTCTGCATAGACACCAGAATGCTGTCATGAAGCCATCCAGAAAGTACACATCACATCGGAAGAAGAGAGAACGCATGGCTCGGACTGAGAATGAGAAGGACACCCCACGCCCCAGGAAAAGAGGGACTCATTATTCATACAAACAGTAAGCGTTCCTGATAAAATGACAGACTTATGGAAGACACAATAAATGGGAAAATACAGGACCATCCAAGCCAGGAGCCTTGGCCGTGGGCTCGACTGTGGAAATGTTTGTTCAGTCACAGCACACGCACTGGTATAGTACAGAAGCGGCTGCGAGAGAATTGTACAGAACAATCAGGAAAGCGATGCCAGTAGAAAAATAAATGAAGACTACGAACGGGCTAATTCACAGAAGACAGAATGCAAATAAGCATTGAGAAATGCCAGTGGTTGAGAAAACTAAAACCAAGTGGTAAATTGACCAAAGTTTTTAAATCCCGAGTCATTGGAGGTGCAGAGCATCAGAAATGTTCCTCTACCACTGTCCTGGGTGACACTTTGACCTGCAGAGCTAAGATACCTCTTCAGCCCTACACCTGATAACCTCGATGTCATTACACTTCTGTAATGCACGTCTGCTCAGCCTGTGTGGGTACACTGCCTGCTCTCTCCCTCTCTCCCTTCACATCATTGTTTATGATCTAGAAGACAGGAAGCAGGCAAGAGTCAAGCAGTTCAAAATCTGAAGGGACGACACTCAGCCCCGGTGAGGGAGAATAGAAAATGGGGGCCAGAATTTCACTTTTATGTGTTCGTTTGAATACGCAGGTGCCATCGGGGTTGGGGATTTAGCTCAGTGGTAGAGCGCTTGCCTAGCAAGCGCAAGGCCCTGGGTTCGGTACCCAGCTCCGAAAAAAAGAAAAAAAAAAAGAAAAAGAAAAAAAAATGAATAAGCAGGTGCCATTTCCTGGGTGCGCAGGTCTGCTGCCTTCGGGCTTCTGATGGCTGGAGGCCGATGACAGGAATTAATTGTCACGATTTTTAAGTCAAATTACTAACCTTATTTTAGAAACAATAATAAAACTGGGTGATAAATATATGGATATTTATCTTTTAAAAATATTGCTAACAAATACTTATTACAAGGCAAAGAAGGTTTCCCAAGTTTGACTTTACATCATAGTCATCAGGATAACTCTTAAAAACTCAGATTTCTGAGCTGGCAAGATGGCTCGACAGTTAAAGGCACTCGTAGGCAACCCTGACGACCTGCGTTCCATCCTCGGGATCAACATGGTGTAAGAAAAGAACCAACTTCCATGAGGTGTCCTCTGCCTCCACGTGTGCTTTCTGGCATGTACTGGTGCTCTCCCAAAATAAATGTCATTTTAAAGACTACAGATTTTCAAGATCTATCACTGTGATTTTTTTATTGGAGATAGATTTTTTTACTTTAAAGATTTACTTATTTCATGTATGTGAGTACACCGTCGCTCTCTTCAGACACACCAGAAGTGTCTGATCCCATTGCAGATGGTTGTGAGCCACCATGTGGCTGCTGGGATTTGAACTCAGGACCTCCAGAAGGACACTCAGGGCTCTTAGCCGCTGAGCCATCTCTCCAGCCCTGGAAATAGATTTTCTTTTTTAAGGTCCGGTCTCCTAAATCTTCCCAGATCCTCCACATCCACACCCTTCCTTTCTGTCTCATTAGAATACTAATGGGCATCTAAAGATGGCAGTGAGAATAATAAAAGCAAAGAAGACTAGAACAGCAAGCAGGGAAAGAGCCCGTGAGTAGTCACAAGAGATACAGATACGTTAGCACACACGGAAAACCATAACAACGAACTCAGGAACCATTACACATAAGCAAAAGACCTGTAAAGTTTAAAAGAAAAAAGGACGAAGCACCGTGAGACTAGACTCCAGAAATACCAGTAAGTTCATTTTGTGCTGCCCGTCTCCATGGGGCTGATCCCTAACTGTGGTCTGTATGTCCAGGAAGACTGCTAGAAAAGACTCAATGTTCTTTTCTGAGTGGTTATCAATTGGAGATGGCTTCTCAGTTAGAGGTGTGCTCTCGGGTCTACTTCCCCTCTCAGCACTGGTACCCCGTCGGTTATAGCCCTGGGTAGGCCCTGTGCATGCTGTCTCTGTGGGTTCATGTGGGCATTAGTTCTGCTGTGTTTAGAAAACATTGTTTCCGGTGGTGTCTTCTATCTCCCCTGGCTCTTAGAATCTTTCTGCCTCCTTTTCCACGGAGTTCACTGAACCCTGCGGGGAAGGATTTAATGGAGACACCCCATTTAGGTCTGAGCGTTTTAAGGTCTCTTACTCTCTGTACATTGTCCAGAGGTGGGTCTCTGTGTTTGTTCCCATCTACTACAGAAGGGAGCGTCTCTGATGATGGCTGAGCAAGGCATTGATCTGTGACTAGAAAAGGGTTATTAGGAGTCATTTTTATTGCCCCATTTCTTTAGCAGAACAAAAGCATTTGGATTTCTCCTATATCCTTGGCCCATCTCCTCTCAGGTTCTTGGCCACCAAGGCAGTATTGGGCACGGGCTCCATCTCACGGAGTTGGGCCTTAATTCCAATTAGATATTGGTTGGTTACTCCCACAACTTTTGTACCACTATTGCACCAGGCTATCCCGCAGGCAGGTTACCATCGTAGAGCTCAGAGTTTATAGCTGGGCTGTGGTTTACCTTTCTCGTTTGGGAGTGTGCAGAGTGTGAACACTAGACAGTGGGGCTGAAGGTTCTAGGTAGGAAGCAGCTCGACTTCTCTGTGCTCAGTGAGTTTTGTGGGTGTTATGCTTAGCATAGGGCCTTACCATCAGTTTGTGGAGAGCCACTGATAGCCTTGGCAATACCTAGAGTTTGGGGGCTTCCATGAGGCCCTTTGACCAACAATTCAGATACAACGCATTCCTGTCACTGGAGTACTTGGGGCTTTGTCTCTCTCACACACACAGAGGAGCTCAGTGGTTAAGAACCCTTCCTGCTCTTGCAGTAAACCCAGGTTCAGTTTGCAGTGCCTCACAGTGGCTCCCAACCATCCCTTACTCCAGTTCCAGGGCTCAATATGTTCTTCTAACCTCTGAGTACACTGCACACATGTACACATACATACATTCAGGCAAAACACTCATAAACATATTTTTTAATTATAAAAAAAGAAGTTGGGATAGGTTGATTGTAAGGTTAGATTTGGGAGGAGGTAGGCAGAAGGATGGGGAATGGGTTATGATAATACATCGCATGCATATAAAATTCTCAAAAAATTAATACATATATTCAAAAGCACATAAAAACAAGATAAATGGGGTTGGGGATTTAACTCAGTGGTAGAGCTTGCCTAGCAAGCACAAGGCCCTGGGTTCGGTCCCCAGCTCCGAAAAAAAGAAAAAAGAAAAAAAAAAACAAGATAAACATTAATAAATAAAATCTGGCTTTTTCAGATTTTACTGGTTGTGTCAATGACATTTGCTGTAGCAAAAATTGAAATCAGTTTTTACATTTGTGTGTGTTTGTTCCCCTTTAGGCTACATAATTTATTGGTCAATAGTTCTTCCCGTGTGAAAAATATCTGTGTGTAGAGTGCTCTCCAAGTAGGTTTGTCTGATGTGTTCTCGTGAGTGGATTTAGGAGACTTAGGTTACTCACAGGAATACCACAGAGGTGACACTCTGTGTAAGGCTTTAGGTAAGAGTATGCATCGTATCGGGAGGCATGATGCTGATGTGTCTAGTACTGGAGGTTACCTCAGTATAAATCAGGTTTCCGTGTTACAAAGTTACTAAAGACTTTGAAACCGGGTAGCTACTTTCTTACCCTTAAAAATTCAACCCCAAGAGTTTTAGCCTTTGTTGTCCTATTTTTGATTCTTTTCTGTGTCTTTTTCCCTTCCTGTGCTAGGACCTGGCTTCACACAGACAAGCTGAGCCACAGTTCTATCCCTACCGCAGATCCTTCTTAGGATTAACCATTATGGTTACAGCAATTCGGTGTCAGAATGTGTAGAATCACTCATCTATCTATCTTTGACAAAGAAGTCTGCTGTTGGGGCTTGAGAGGTGGCTCAATGGTTAACAGCACCCACTGCTCTTGCAAAGGACTCAAGTTCAACTCCCAGCACCCAGTTCAGGTGGCACATGAGCACCAGTAACTCCAGCTCTGAGCAGTCCAATTCTGCTGGTCCTCATTCACACAGACATGCACACACATCATTAAATATAATGTGGGGTACATATTTTTAATCCCAGCACTTAAAAAGCAGAGGTAAATGGATCTTTTAAGTTCAAGATCTACGAAGCAAGTTCCAGGCCAGCCAGAGTACATATAGAGACCCTGTCTCAAAACAGCAATAAATCTTTTTGAATGGCACTAGAGAGATGGTTCAGAGGTTAAGAGCACTGGCTGCTTTTCCAGAAGACCCAGGTTTAATTCCCAGCACCCATGTAGTGGCTCCTAATGGTCTGTAACTCCAGCTCCAGGGGATCTGCTGGATCCCCTCTGGCTTCCTCGGATACTGCACAGATGTGATGCACAGATATACATGCAGACGAAATACCCATGCACATAAAATAGAAATGAATAATTTTCGAATAAGTGTTTTTCCAGCCTTCTATCACCTACCATTTGATTTTGGTCTAAGAATGTTTAAGTGTTTGACACTTGCTAGGGCTTTATTCCCTTCTGCAATGATGCTTTTCTTCCCCTGAAATTTGATTTCTTTTTCTTCCTTCCTCTTTCTTTCTCGTGTTAGTTTTACTGTGTTAATTTTTTTTTCTTTTCTTTGCCATTTAATATATAAAGTATTAAAATGGTTGTAAATTGTAGCTGCTTGCATTCTCATGTTTTGGATCCTCCAAACTGCTCAGGGACCCTGTCCCCTGTTGGTTCTGATTGGTAAATAAATATGCCGACAGTCATTGGCTGGGCAAGGCAGAGTCAGGACTTTTAGGATTCCCTGGCTAGGGACAGAGAGAAAGGAAAGAGAAGGAGGAGATCCACCATTCTGGAAAAGGGAGACGAACACTGGAACACTGCCGTGCCTGAGGAGAGTGGAGGGCAGGGAGGCATAGCCGGCATGTGAGGAAGCCAGGAGAGCGCGGCCCAGCTGAGCATCCACTCTGGGTCCAGGGCAGCCAAGATAAAATGTAGGATTTAGTCAGCAATAACTCAGGATGATTGGCAGGAGGTAGATTAACCACATGGAGGTTAGGAAGTGGCTCGGCCATTGAGCTGATTAAGACATATGAAAATATAAAGACTGAGTGTGTGTCTTTCATTTGGAAACCCAGAACATTGAGACGGGTAGAGAGGAACATGCCACCTCGGGGATTTATTTAATTATTTACTACTACAGTAAATATTTACTAAGGCACTCCATCCCCTCTTCTTCTCTCTGACCCATCTCTACTCATGCACAAGTGTGGCTGTCCTTACTAATTCCTGGCTTATCTTTCATATGCTTTTCTTTTTGTACAATTAAACTCATGAGTGTTTTCTTCTTCTTCTTCTTTCCCACAGAAAAGGTAGCCTGTTAATAACAACCTTTTGTTCTTTTCCATAGGCCACACCCAAGGCCTCTGTGTACTTTTCTCAATTGACATAACAATACGTCCTGAAAAAACATTACTCTCTCAGTTCATCAATAGCTGCACAGCCCTCACAGTGTGTGATAAATCAATGATTTCCAATATCCTGTATTTTTTTTCCCAAAGGCTCAGTTAAAGAGATGATTCCCTGAGTACAGGCTTGAAGACAGTTCAAATCCCTGAAGCCCACTTGGATGGTGGGTAGGCATGGCGTCTATCTGCAATCCAGCACACAGAAGCCGCCCGAGCTTACTAGCTAGCTTAACGGCAAGCTCAGGGGTCAGCAAGAGACCTTGACGTATAAGGTGGAGAGCTGTCTTGGAAGATCCTGGATCTCAACCTTCCTCCACGTAGGCATGCACAGACATGTGCATGGGGGGCATACACACACGTGTGTGTGCAAACATAATCAAGAATATGCACAGGCACCCTGCACACATAACACACTAAGAAAGAACACAGGAAGTGCCGTTAACAACCTTGAATGCATACTTTTGCAGTCTTTGAAGCTTTATCTTTAGCATGCATTCTTAGAGTGAGGTTGCTATTTAAAAAAAAAAAAAAAAAAAAGCCTGTGCATGCATGTTTTAAATATACACCGTGAGAGTATTCTCCATAAACATTATAACGGGCTGGGGAGGAGAAGTCACTGGGAAATGCTTGCCCTGTATGCCTAAGGACCATGTTGGATCTCCAGCACTAGCGTTGGAAAGGCCAGGCATGGTAGCACAAACTTGCAATGCACACTTCTGGGAGGTGGAGACAGAGTTCTAGGGCCTAGGGCAGGCATATGGCATTGGCCAGGCAGCCTGGTCTAATGGGTGAGCCCCCATGTACCAGTGAAAAGCCTTGTGTCAAAAAAACAAGTCACCAACTGGACGGGTGACTGGCCTCTTACCTTTCATCTCCGTATTGAGCAGGCAGATCTTTGAGTCTGAAGTCAGCCTGGTCTACATAGTAAATGCTGTGCCAACGAAGCCTACAGAGTGAGCTTCCATCTCAAAGCATTAACAAGCAACCAACCCAAGGCAGTGGCTCCTGTGGAACCACAGCTAAGGCTGACTCCTGGCCTCCACATGAGAACACGGGCACAGTTATACCTGTTTGCATCCTACCCGTTGTAAAAGGGTACCTAGTTCCCAACTAGTGCCAACAAAGTGTGTGGTGATCTTTAACTTTTGCCAATCTTATAGATGAGAAATGCTCTTAGTGTTGTTTTAGTTTGTAACTCTCTTACTTAGGTGAGGAGGTTCCCTTCTGTATAGAAAAGTGCAGCATCTCCAGGGTCCCTTCTGTGTAGAAGAGTATAGCATTTTCTGTTCCTGTCCACTGACAATTTTACTGAATTTCTTTCCCCTTTTGTGATTTTTTTAAACATTCGGTCTATGAGCCCTTTGTCTACATACACGTGGCAATTATTTTCTCCCAGATTTTGCCTTTATCATGTTCTTTTCTATGCAATTGTTTTTATTTTTATGTATTCAAGCTTGTCTCCCTTAGTTCTATTTGGCTCTAAGTTATTACGCATTTTCTTCTGTGCCCACATCAGAAAGGAGTCCAATCGTTTTCTAAATATGTAATGACTTCTTCTTCAGACAGGTCTTACCGTCTCACCAGGATTGCCTAGAACTTGCTGTGTACCCAACCTGACCTCGAACTCCTGACCCTCTTGCCAAGGACTCTCAAATGTTGTGATTCCAGATGTGTGGACTAGGTCATGGAATCTGGTCTGAGCTCTGGCAGGCAAACCTCCCTGGGGAGTCAAAGTGATGACCAGAACTTACTCCACTCTCCTGCTTCGCTAGCCTTGTTCATCCCCCAGCTTGTTTCATAATGATATGCTGAAGACGAAGGGACTGAGTCTATGCTCTGCTGAGCACGGTGCTGAGGCATTGACAAAGCAGGGACTCACTTTAATTGTTCTTAGCTTACAAATCTTGAGGAGGGATGAGACTTGAAGAAAAGTCACCCCAAGACAAAAAAACTAGGTCTAAACTGTGATCTGGGATAGACTTCCAAGCTCACTTTCCTTTTTAAGATTTATTTATTTACTTTATGTACATGAGTGCACTGTAGCTGTCTTCAGACACACCAGAAGAGGGCATCCGATCCCATTACAGATGGTTGTGAGCCACCATGTGGTTGCTGGGATTTGAATTTAGGACCTCTGGAAGAGCAGTCAGTGCTCTTAACGTCTGAGCCCAAGCCTGCTTTCTTACACACTCAGGACAACCCACAGTGGCCTGGGCCCTTCCGTATCGCTCGTTGCTCCAGAAGATGGTCCCACTGAGTGGCCTAAAGGTCCATATGAGGAGTCAGTTCCTCAGTGAAGTTCACTGTTCCTGGATGACTCGAGCTTGTGTCAAGCTGATAAGAAAGCAAATGAGGACTCCCCAGCACGGTAAATGTCTGTTGCTGGTACGGTGGCCTGTTAAATAAAAGCATTCACTCTCTGCCCATAGACCTGAGAGTTTTATCTTTACTTACGGCTTCTCACTAGGCTTCCCTGACATTGATACTGTACCTTGTCTCCTCCTGTTGAGTTGTATTGTTCCTTTAGTACAAGAAAACAAAGAAAAGTGCTATGTCGATGTCAGAGGCCTAAAGTTGAGTTCCTTTAATGTTCACTGTTAGCTGTGTAACCTCCTGAACCTTCCATCTTGAAGATGAAGAATTGTTGCTGTCCAATACCCGAAAGCAGGAGGCCTGGCCCTCCTTGTCAGGTGCCTCGTTCAGGCCTGCTCCTCCTTGCCAGGTACCTAGTACAGCAGATGTTTTCCTCCTGAGGAGGCCCCTGGCTTGGAACATTGCAGCATCACCATAACAAAAAGCTGCAAACCTAGGAGCTACTAGGAAAAATAATAGTTTCTAGACAGAGGTCTTTGGGATTTTAGCAGTCACTTGGCCCAGTGAGACCCCTAACCGATAGTCACCAGAGTGGCCAAATGGTACCCATGCTGCAGCTTGAAGCTCCCCATGGTAGAAGGTGGTTAATTAGAGGAAAACTTCACATGAAGTTGAACCACAATCAGTTTATCTCTAATTTTAGATCTTCATGACCCTTGCGAGTTAAAAGAAATTTGTAAGACCTTCAAGTCCATCACCTAGTCTTGTGAATGTAGGGTGTGGAGTGAAGGGGAGAGAGTGTGGTGTCCTCCCTTCTATAGAGCTGTGGCAGAAGAGCAGTGTTTCTGATCTTTCGGTGTCACCATCAGCCCAGGTCTTGGAGTGTTGCCCGACCCATCTTATGAGCCAGGCCCTCGCCTCTGCCCTCACCAGTCCCTCATCATTGCACATCAACATTTGTGTCTCGCAGAACTGACAAGTTTCTCATTGTGCCCTAACCCACTGTGAAATAAGACTGCGTGTGAGTCAGATTGGAGTCATTAGACCTGGAAATGCCAACAACTTGAACCACACACACTCAGCAGAGCTTGGATAAAGTGCAGTAGACATGATGCTTTAGTGTTGTTGAATGGACTTAGGATACTTTTGAAACTCTTGTGCCAGGCCCAGAGGAAGTGCTTGGTGACTTGCCAAAGTACTGCTGAATGGGGTTTTTAACCTTTTAACCCTTAGCATAAGAGGGTGATGTTTAGCGGGGGGAAACTTTCAAAAACAAAAATCTACCTCCTGGGCCTAGTATGGTAGGCTGCTGTCCTCAAAGAGCAGGAGGGTCGGGAGGTCTAGGCTATCCCCAGCTGCATATTGAGTGTGACGCCAGCCTGGACTACATGAACCGGTCTCAACACAAGCCCATGAGCCAGCTTTTACCAAGTGCACTGGTGTGCACTCGCAAGTACTAGGGAGGCTGAGGCAGGAGGATCTCGAGCCTGGCCTGCACTAACAGTGCGGTGGTAGAATGCTGGCCTAACATGCATGGTACACATGAGGCCCAATGTCTTCTCTAGCAAGGTGGGGAGGGGTTCTTATAACTTTACATCCAGAAGTTTAGCATGATTGGGACTTTCTGGAAATGGTGAGAGAAGGCCCCTTCCTGCAGAGCCATTCAGAGGAGTGTCAGCCGTTCTTCCTGGGGTTTCCCAGCCAGAGGAAGCCTGGCTGAAAGGATTGCTGTGCTCTCCCACTGACTCACTCGTCAGAGAGGCCGCTGTTTCATGAAATTGCTGTAGTTTCCAACACTTAATTTGATGATATTGTCTTAGTAACTTAATATCAGTGACGTATCTAGATTTGTGTTTTTGAGGTTTTTCTATTTTTATTTTTTGATCTAGCATAACCAGGTAGCCCAGGTTAGCCTGAAATTTTCACTGTACAGCTATGGGCGACCTTGAACTTCTTATCCTTCTGCTTCCACCTCCCAGTTTCTGGAATTATAGGCATGTGCCAACATACTGTACTGGAGAGTAAAGTCCTTAGAAATCCCCTTCCCTAGGAGTCTCTCACCAAGCCTGACTTCCTGTGTTCAGTCCCTGGGAGCCTCCTGATAGAGCAAGGGAACCTAGGACACATTGCCCTCTAACCTCCACTCACATCCCCGTAGATACCTATATACCTATACCTATATTGTGCAAGTTTCTATCCCTGCACAAACATCATGGCCAAGAAGCAAGCTGGGGAGGAAAGGGTTTACTCAGCTTACACTTCCACATTGCTGTTCATCACTAAAGGAAGTCAGAACTGGAACTCAAGCAGGTCAGGAAGCAGGAGGTGATACAGAGACCATGGAGGGATGTTAGTTACTGGCTTGCTTCCCCTAGCTTGCTCAGCTTGCTCTCTTATAGAACCCAAGACTACCAGCCCAGGGATGGCACCACCCACAAGGGGCTGGGTCCTCCCTCCTTGATCACTGATTGAGAAAATGCCTTACAGATGGGTCTCATGGAGGCATTTCCACAACTGAGGCTCCTTTCTCTGTGATAACTCGAGCTTGTGTCAAGTTGACACACAAACCCAGTATAATTTAAAATGTTTTAAATCACCTTCCTTTATATTAAATAACTGTTTCTAGAACCCACACCAGAAGTGGTTTGAGAAGGTGCTGGTTTGATCAGCTTGTCCAGACAAAGAGCTAGGAAGTGCTACAGCAAAATTAGAAGTGGCCTTGGTTTGCCACTATTCAGATAGGCCTGTAAGGTGGATCCACAGTAGGGGCTGGAGAGACAGCTCAGCAGTTAAGAGCCCTGGCTGCTCTTCCGAGGACTCTGGGTCCAGTCCCAGCACCCACATGGCAGTTCACATTGTCTGTAACACCAGCTCCAGGGGATCCCATTCCCCCACACAGACATAGGTGCAGGCAAAACACCAATGCACTAAAAATAAATGAATGGATGGATGGATGGATAGGTAGGTAGGTAGGTAGGTAGATAGATAGATAGATAGATAGATAGATAGATAGATAGATAGATAGATAGATAGATAGATAGATGTCTCAGCAGTAAAAGTGCTTGCCAGGCAGACCTAACAACCTGAGTTGAATCCCCAGAGCCTACAGAGTGGCAGATGAGAACTGAGTCCCTAGGGTTGACCTCCACCTGGTGCTGTAGTACACATATCACGTACACATATCACACACACACACACACACACACACACACGAAATTAAAAAGACAAAACCAGGCCATTAGCATACTGTCCATGCAATGGTTACTGGCGTGTGTTGCTAGCTGTTCCTATTTTCCTCCCTTTGGTTTTTTGAAGTCTATCTCTTTAGCCCAGGCTAGCCTCCAGTTTGTTACACTGTGAGGCTGACTTCAAGCCCTCCCCGGTCCTACCATTTCCATCCTGTCCAACTGTCGTTGAAGTTTTAAAAAGAACAACTAACAACTCTCACCAGGTCTGGGCTTAGACCACACACTCAACTCCCTCAGCCAAACGCTCTCACAGGGATGTTCTGGGCTCCAGCTAGCCCGCGGACTACCTGTGAAAGACAAAGTCAGCATCCTTCCCTCCTGCTCCAGTCTGAACAGGGCACATTTCTGCAGACTGGAGAATAGTAGTGACTGGACTTTGCCGCTCTGTGTAAATTATTTTTAAGGGCTTGTCTAGAAAGCCTTTTCACTTTCTTACATACTACAGGCAAGTGCTATTGTTTCTGGTAACACATCACAAACAATGGAATCAGTGGGGAATAAGGCTCACTTGCACTATCAGTGTTACACGGAACTCTGTTTAGACCGTCTGGTCTGACACGGAGAAGGGAGGAAGGCGCGGGTGAGCCCTGTGTTTCCAAAGCTCCGTTGTCCTTTAGGCTGGCAGTCTGCCATCTTAATGCAGCAGTAAGGAGGTTTTCCTGTCTCAGTCAGGGTTACTATTCTCTGAAGAGACACCGTGACCTTGGCAACTCTTATAAAAGGAAGCCTTTTGGTGGGGGCTGGCTTAGAGTTTCAGAGGTTCCGTCCATTATCATCATGGTAGGAAGCATGGCAACACACAGACAGGCATGGTGCTGGAGAGGTAACCAGCAGTTCTACATCTGGATCCACAGGCCGCAGGAAGAGGGAGAGGCACCATCTTGGCTTGAGCACAGAAGACCTCGGAGCCCACCCCCAGTGACACCCTCCAACAAGGCCACACCCACTCCAACAAGGCCACACCCACTCCAACAAGGCCACACCCACTCCAACAAGGCCACACCCACTCCAACAAGGCCACACCTCCAAATAGTGCCAGTTCCTATGAATGAGCCTTCAAGGCCATTTTCATTCAAACCGCCACATCTCCCTTCTCGCCTTCCTTTTAGCTTTTGTGTTTGTTGACTTGTTTGTTCTGTTTCATCTTTTAAGATGAGGTCTTACTTTGTAGCCTAGGCTGGACTAGAACTCACTATGCAGTTCAGGATAGCCTTAACTCAGGGCAATCATGCCTCATCCTCCCTAGTGCTGGATTTACAGGGGTGAGCCACTACACCCAACAGATTTCTTCTTTCATTGGTGGTCCTGGGGGGCCTTAAGCTGCCTAAATGGCTTCCACTGCCCTACATCTGATTGTGAACTGTACAACTTAGTTACTTCTTGAAACATTCTCTGAAGCCAAGGGGGACATAGAACAGGATCAGAGTTAGTGCTTTTGATAACAGACCCAAGCCAGCTTTCTGAGGTATGCCATTAACTAAATGAAACACAACACTGCCTGAAGAACGGCAAAGCACTCTGGGTAGTGTGCTGTATACCAATAAGCCCGGTGCTCGTAGGAGGCACAGACAGGAGAATAAAAGTGGATTAAGGAAATTTAAGACCTCTTCTGCCAGCCCTGCAGAGGATACTTAAAAGGATGTTTATGGATAAACATGTCCAAGAGGCAACACACACACACACACACACACACACACACACATATTTTAGGCAAGGAAACAAACCCCAATAAAATGACAAGAATTAGTATGTGGTACCACAAAGTGTTCGTGAAACCCAAAAGATCACCAAGGAGCTGTTTCTGATGTAATCACATTAGGGTCACTTTATTACAAACTCGAGTTTGGGCGATGGTTTGGTCAAGTAGACCCAAACTCTCATCAAGACCAGGTTTTACAGTAAGGAGGGGTCCAACTTAACAAGCATCTAACTGAATGTCTATTTGTACTGGCTGGTTTTGTGTGTCAACTTGACACGAGCTGGAGTTATCACAGAGGAAGGAGCTTTCCTGGAGGAAATGCCTCCATGAGACCCAGCTGTAAGGCATTTTCTCAATTAGTGCTCAAGGGGGGAAGACCCAGTCCATTGTGGGTGGTGCCATCCCTGGGCTGGTGGTCTTGGGTTCTATAAGAGAGCAAGCTGAGCAAGCCAGGGGGATCAAGCCAGTAAGAAACATCCCTCCATGACCTCTGCATCAGCTCCTGCTTCCTGACCTGCTTGAGTTCCTGTCCTGACTTCCTTTGGTGATGAACAGCAATGTGGAAGTGTAAGCTGAATAAACCCTTTCCTCCCCAGCTTGCTTCTTGTCATGATGTCTGTGCGGGAATAGAAACCCCGACTAAGACGCTATTGTAAGCCAACAGGCATGTGCTCTGAAGCAAGATTATACAATCACGAATGGTCTGAAAGTACATCTGAATCGATCAGACCGATCTTTGATTGACTGTTGCTAGGAAGTAGCTAGGGAGCGACTCTGCCAAGGACAAGCCGAGAGGTCCTTCCTGGTACCTGGTGCAGCTTGGGTTCTGCTGCAGGTCAAGTTCTCAGGCTTTTCTCTTTTTCTTTTCTTTTTTTTTTTTTTTTTAAATGGAGTCTGGTTCCAAGATGGAGTAGGTTTGGTCTTTCAAATATATGTCTCTCAATAATAATCCTGAACATCCACGGCCTCCAATTCTCAACCAAACAAAACAAAAACCGCAGAGCAAACTGAAATTTAAAAAAAAAAAAAAAAAAAAGGAGCCTGGGCTAGAGAGATGATTCTTCCAGAGGACCCAGGTTTGGTTAGCAGCACCTGCATGGGGGGCTCATGACTGCCCTCGACTCCCCTAGTAAATTCAAGGGCGTCTGCACTTACAGGTGCACACAGACTCGCACAGCATTAGACCAATGAGTGGGACCTTATGAAACTAAACAGCCTCCTTACAGTAAACAACACCGTCATTGAAGGGAAGAGGCAGCCTACAAACGGGGGAAAACCTTTACCAGCTATACATCTGACAAAGGGTTATTATCTAGACTCAAAAAAAAAAAAACAAAACACTGAACATCAAGCACACAACCCAATTAAACAATTAAAAATGGGGCATAGAACTATAGAACTATACAGAGAGGTCCCGAAAAGAAAGTGAAAATCACCAAAACCATTTAAAAAAAAAATGTTCCATATCCTTTCTCATCAGGAAAATGCAAATTAAAACTTCAAGATTTCGTCTTTGTTGCATGATATTCGATCACATTGTAAAGCCTGAGATTGTGAACTGTGAGAATCTGTTTCTGATCCTGGCCCAGCCTTTGATCCCAGAGCTCTTCGTTTACTGTAACAAGTAGTTGTGGTACGGCTCAGCCTTAGCACACACCTTCAATCCAAGAGGTCAACCCTACGTCAAGAGGCAGAGCAAGTAACCAGCTGACAGGGAGAGACCATAACAGAAAGGGGGGTCTCTGGAATTTAAGACAGCATGAAGAAAGAGAAAGAGATTTTTCCTGCCAAAACATTGCTGGAAGGTCAGCTTGGTGCTTTCTCTGCCTCTCTGAGCTAGCAAACTTTCACTGTAGGATCTGCCTCCTGAGTCTTCATTTCATAAAATCGGTCAGCCAGGATTTTTGTTTTTTAAAACAACACATCTGGGGTTGGGGATTTAGCTCAGTGGTAGAGCGCTTGCCTAGCAGGCGCAAGGCCCTGGGTTCAGTCCCCAGCTCCGAAAAAAAGAAAAGAAAAGAAAAAAAAAAAAAAAAAAACCAACACATCTTACTCGATCAGGATCTTTAAAAAAATCGATAAGCCATGCTGGGGTGTGGTAGAGCACACTTTTAGTGCCTGTCTTGGGACAAAGCAGGTAAAGTTCTGACAGCTCAAGGCCAATTTGGTCTACATGTCAAGTTCCAGGCCAGCCAGGGAAAAGGGGGAACTCCTATTCACTGTTGGTGAGGACGTAAAACAGCAGAGCCAACTGTGGAAATCAGCCTGGGGGTTCCTCAAAGAACTAGAAAAAGCACATGTAGGGCTCCTAAGTACCACTTCTGGGCACATCTCCAAAGGACTCCATCGTACCACAGACACCGCTGTTCACCCATGGTCACCACTGCTCAGTACACAAGAGCCAGGAAGTGGAAACAGCCCAGATGCCCGTCAACTGGGGAATAGAAAATGAAATGTGGTCCATGTGCACAGTGGAATATTATTCAGCTGTGAAGAAAAATGAAATTACTAAGTTTGTAGGCAAGCAGATGGAGCTGGAAATAATCACTCTGAGTGACAGACAGGTCCAGGAAGAAAAAGGCCACATGCTCTCTCTCTCCTATGTGGATGCTAGTTTTCTTTAGATGTGTGCCTCTAAATTAGAGTAGCCTTAAAAGTCAGGAAACTTGTGAGGGGCTACGGGGATTTCAAGGGAGGGAAGATATAATGTGGGTGGTGTGAAGAGGGAAAGGGTAGTGGGAGACGAAGGGTTAAGTGGATGGGGGTGAAAGGGCAGAGAGAAGAGAGAGCACAGGAGGGACTAGTGATATGACAGAGCTATAACCCACAACTGTAGAAGCTTCCTTGGATGTATGCACATGTAAAAAGGTTAAATGGAGTTAGTCTGTAGTGGGGGGAAGGGGCAATGCCCCTCCCATATATCACAGGCATCCAATTAATCCAATTGTTAAGTACAGGTTACCACTTAATGAGGTCCCCCAAGTGTTACAGGCAATCGTCAATATAGTTGGCTACTGTGTAAAACCCAAGAGCAAGACCCTACAGCACAGTTGAACCACAGAGCATGGAAAAATGAGGATGACAGTACCAACCTAGAAGCTTCACCCCCCACTCACTGTCATGGTGTTGCCAAGGCTGTGCACACTCTTG
The DNA here is from genome assembly GCF_011064425.1 of Rattus rattus. Classification (NCBI taxonomy): domain Eukaryota; kingdom Metazoa; phylum Chordata; class Mammalia; order Rodentia; family Muridae; genus Rattus; species Rattus rattus. The sequence continues at coordinate 6,862,728 of NC_046157.1, forward strand.
GTAGAGAACAGTAATCAGTCGTCTCCCCCGTGTCTCAGCAGCTATGAAACCTGTGAGCTACGACAGTGACTGGCCTTGCAGGATGAGCCCGTGCTTGCAACAACGGCTTAAATGTGATGGAAGTAACCGACCATTTTATGATTGGATTTAGGTCGACTCCACAAGACAGGACGCTGACCTGACGCTGTTAACCGAGCCAAGAACCCATGGCTGGTTAAGCCATATGCCCTAGGGGAAAGTCTGCTAGCCTCGTTCTGCTAAATGGATATAAACAAGCCATCTGAGCGTTTACCTTTATACTTGAAGAGCATCTCACAAACCTTATCCGGAGAAGCTTCTTTTTGTAGTAGACGGTGATGAAAAAGTGCTCAGCTCTAAAAGGGATATCTGTCTCACACACATGCACTCACACATGCGCACGCGTGCACACTCGAACACACACACACCACTACAACTCAAGTCACTGTGAAAGAGAAGGCAGTAAGAAAAGAGCTTAAGCAAGAGGCAATAAATGAGATGCCTGGGCTGGAGAGATGGCTCAGAGGTTAAGAGCACTGACTGCTCTTCCAGAGGTCCTGAGTTCAAATCCCAGCAACCACATGGTGGCTCACAACCATCTGTAATGGGATTTGGTGCCCTCTTCTGACCTGCTGGTGTATGTGCAGGCAGAACGCTGTATACATAATAAATAAATAAATAAATAAATAAATAAATCTCTTTTAAAAAAATGAGATGCCTACAGCCAAAGTCTTCTATGGACATGACCCTGTTGCAGCTGTGCCTACATGCACAAGGCCTGTGCAAGAACGAGCCAGCGAAAATCCCAACATGAACGGAGGGGACCATGAAGCCAACCCCTACTGAGGCACTACTGACAACGGGAGGGTGTGTCTTTGTAGATGCAGCCCCTGAGAAGCTACCCATGCTCCAGTAGCCTGGTCTCTAGGGAGTTCCAGACCAGCCCTCAGAAGAGAGAAATGACAGGAGAAAGAAAGAAAAAGAAAAGAAGGAAAAGATCTTGAAGGAATAATTCTTTTCTTCCCTCCACAATTCTTGTCAAAGTAACCCCCTCCCTGTGTGTAGATAGGGACTGTGGGGGGGCATCCAATCCATGCATGCACTGGCAGAACCCCCTTCCTGTGTATAGATGGGGGGTTGTGGGGGGTATTCAATCCATGCACACACTGGCAGCAATAAGTGAACTCAGTGGGTTTAAAAACAGAACACGTGAATTTGAGAAGGGAAAAGTGAGGCAATGAGGGAAGAACTGGAGAGAGAGAGAGAGAGAGAGAGAGAGAGAGAGAGAGAGAGAGAGAGAGAGAGAGAGAAGAATATGGGGTAGATATGACCAAAGCGTTTGTATTGCATGCATGGATAAAATTAAAAATGTGTATATTCTTGAGTAAAGAAAACTAGGTGCAATATGGTAACCATGGAATATAAACAGTCCAGGAAAAGGGAAAAACGTCTTGTAATTTTACCATCAAATGGTCAATTCCATGACAAGACCGTCTGCAGACCGTGCTAATAGGACAATATATTCGTTTGACCCTTTGGTTAAGCCATTTGGCAGTTCACTATAAGAGCCTGAATCAATGGTCATTCATCACTTTTGGCCAAATGATCACTTTCCTGGGACTCTTGCCACTGGAAATACAGTCATGGTGAACGATGACAGGCTCCCTGTGACACATTGTTAACCTGTCATAACAGTGACAGGTCACCTAACAACAGGTTTGTCAGAATAGATGCCCTCCACTAAGTAACGCGGGACTGCAATCCAAAACGTGACCAAAGGCCTATGATGTGTTCATTGTTTTTATGACAGAGTGGATAAAAGCCAAATGCCCAACAGAAGGAAAGCCTGGTGTTACAATAACTGATAAAAAAGATGTGGAGCTAGCACCATGCTTTGTCCTGAAAGTCATCTGGAAGATTTGCACAGCTTCTCTGAGTGCCTAGTGCCTCAACCATGGCCGACAGGTGGCTTGTGATTCCGTAGGTCCTTTCTGTTCTCTAAGAAAATAAGCCTGTCCTGGATGGAAACCTCAGTCCCCAGTCCATCGTCCTTCCAAGTCTAAGGGATTCTCTGAAGTTCTGACCTGAGTGCAGCCTCAGCCCCAACCTTCCCTCCCTACACACAGCAAGGGTTTATTCTGACAAGAATTGTAGGTAGGTGTGAGGGAGAGCATCCTCACAGAAGCTGGGAGAGGGGGCATGGGAGAGGGGAGAACTGGGAAAGGGGATAACATTTGAAATGTAAATGCATAAATTATCCAATAAAAATGGGGGAAAAGAAAACTGAAAAAAAAAAGAATTGTAGGGAGGACAGAATTTTTCTTTTTTTTTTTTAAAGATTTATTCATTTATTATATATAAGTACACTGTAGCTGTCTTCAGACACACCAGAAGAGGGCATCAGATCCCTTTACAGATGGCTGTGAGCCACCATGTGGTTGCTGGGAATTGAACTCAGGACCTCTGGAAGAGTAGTCAGGTGCTCTTAACCACTGAGCCATCTCTCCAGCCTTTTTGTTTCTTTTCTAGAGATGGGGTTTCACCGTGCAGCCTTGGCTGGCCTAGAACTTGCTATGGAGTGGAGGCCTTGTACTCACAGAGATCTGACTACCTCTGCCTCGATTAAATTTATTTTATATATTAATACATATTATTTATATTGTCTATGTATATTAATTAATTTATTATTTTTACTTCATGTACATTGGTTGTTGGCCTGCATGTATGTCTGTGTGAGGGTGTCGGATCCCCTATAACTGGAGTTACAGGCAGTTGTGAGCTGCCACGTGGGTGCTGGTAAATGGACCCGATTCCTCTGGTAGAGGGGCCAGTGCTCTCTGCCTCTGAGCCAAGGGAACACTCCAAAGAGAATCATCCTTATGCAGGTAAAAGACAAGTAAGGAATGGAGTAAATAAAACCATGAAGAAAGAGACACATAAAGGCGGTACAATCCTAAGCATAGGCTATAAACATTTGGACAAGCTGACTCCAGGGAGGGGCAGCTGTAAGCTCTAGAAACGGAGAGTTGTGTGTTAAGGTCTGGGGTAGGAGTAAAATCCAGAGAGGCAGTTGTACGTTAGTACACTGAGAGAATTTTGGAGACCTCAGAAGTACAGCGTACGTGTGGCAGCTCCACTGGTCCCTGGCAATGTTTGTCCAGGGAAAGGGACAGGAGGTTGGGCTGCTTGAAGAATAAATGAAGAAACTTTGAGGGATTGGATACACAACAAAAGGACTCAAGCCATGTTTGCACTTTTGCTTTCAGTTTAATTGCTTTCATGTTACACTTGGGAGACACGCGCGCTCACGCACACACACGCACACGCACGCACACACATGCGCCACGCACACACGCACGCACGCGCACACGCATGCGCACAGAGTACATACGTGATGCAGCCTGTGAGGCCGACCTCAGCCTGAACCCTGGGAGCCAGGAAAGTGCAGCAATGTTCCCGCCACCATGGCCCAGGCGGTCGGGTGTGTCCGCACCAGGGATGCTACGGTCAGCCACTGCATCGCATCTGGAGTGGAGAAGGCAGTCAAAAGCTGCAGACCCGAGCACACACAGACAGAAGTAGCACATGGTCAAGGGGGAAAAACCTCGGTAGCTTTAAATGCTCTGTGTCTGGCCATTGCGTCCATCCATGTAGGTAAGGCCTGTCAAGGGGTTGGGCCAATGCGTTTTCAGACAGTGGCTTGGTCACATCCACAGTCGTTTAGATCAGTGCGTCATTCTGTTTGAGATGGCAACTACTGTAATTGCCTGCAGTCCCAGTGAGCTCCATCCAACTATTTGGGGTGGACCACGGTGGTGCCATTTAGACAGGACAACTGTAGGGTCTCCTGATCCTTAATGGGCTCCAGGGCTGCAGCCTCGTTAGCTTGCTAAAGCTTTCTTCTGGTTGCTGCTGGGCACGGTGGCTATGATCTTCCGCTTTAGGGTCTAGTAGCCAGCGCTGCAGTGCGCCACTCCTTAAGATCCATTCTGAAACGTCTAGGAAATAAGGGAAAGGAGATGTGGGGAGCAGAGGAGGCGCTGAGTGAATGAAGTCCCAGGAGAATATGTCAAGGACCCCAGAGTCCCAGACCCATGGGAAAATGGAATGAAGCTCAGAGAGAAATGGCAAAGGCTTTCTCTAGTCCGTGTGTGGATGTCAACAGTACGTACAGAAAGTGTCCACCGAAGCTTTTGCTCCTCGCTTCCATATTTAGAGCCTGAAAACTGCTCCCCCACAGAGATGGTTCCTGTTGTGATTGGCCAAAACTATGATTTTGATCTGTTATGCCCAAGTCTCAGGGACCCCAAAGACCACCAAGGAGCCAATTCCAGTGCAAACACATAAGGGTCTTTATTACCAGCTCATGAATGAGCAAGGCTTCTCACCATTCCCGTAGCATTGAGTCAGAATAAAAGCAGAGTCTAGGGGTGCAAGGTATTTATTATAGTTACAGCAAGCTTGGGTAATTTCTAGTGGGTCAGCCAGCTTTAAAACCCATTAGTGTTTTAAAACTGCATCTCTGGTATAATCTGCAGGAACTGGACACAGGAGCAAAGCCACCTGACAAACAGGATGGCCGAGTTATCTATTCTCTGCAGGATGTCTTAGGTATCTCTATGTACCTTGACCTGCTGTTGTAGCCTGACTGACTATTGCTAGAGTGGGGGGTTGCTACAGGATGTTTGCTCAAGTGGACTTTGTGGTTTTCTTCCAGGAATTGGAGTTTAGCCCCTGGTCTCACACAAAATGGAGTTCCTTCAAAAATGGGGTTTGCTGGGCTTTACAGACCCAGTTGTATACCAAAACCCCACCTCCTTGTTCAGCTATATATAATAACCCTACCTCTCTGTTCACCTATATATAATGAAATACTGAGCCTCTGTGGTGCTGAGGCATTTCCCTCAGAGAGCCCAGTCAACCTGACTAAAGCTTTTCTATGTGTCTGCATGTTTCTTTATTTTCTTACCTTCCCAGTTAGGTCTAGTCCCCAGCCCCCATGGGTCCCCTTGCACTGTCTGTGCAAGGATGTGGACACAGACACACACCCTTTAAGACTCAAGGAGTCTTTGATAGCCTGTATACATGGTGTGAGCTTTGGGGAACCATGATTTAGCTCCATGGTTCTCAGCTTTCCTAACACCAAGACCCTTTAATACAGCTCCTCAAGTTGTAGTGTCCCCCAACCATAAAATTATCTCATAGCTACTTTATAACTGTAATTTTGCCACTGTTATGAATTATAATATAAATATCTGATATGCAGGATATCTGATATGCAACCCCCAAAGGGTCCCTGCCCTACCGGTTGAGAACCATTGATTTAGCCTGAGACCTGCATCCTTGAAGACTGTTCACTGGCCTCGTGTTCCTGCTCCCACAACTGTGTCTCAGAAATGAGGTCATAGTTCTTGTTTATTTACTTGTCTTGAGATAGATTTTTTTCTCTATGTAGCTCTGGCTGGCCTAGAACTCACAGGTTTCTGCCTGCTGGAGCTAAAGGCATACACCACTCTACCCAGGCCACGGCTCTTATAATCAATGGTATACTGTCCTGCATACCACAGACTGTTTATAAACTATTTTTTTCTAAAGATTTATTTTATTTATTATATATAAGTACACTGTAGCTGTCTTCAGACACACCAGAAGAAGGCATCGGATCTCTTTACAGATGGTTGTGAGCCACCATGTGGTCACTGGGAATTGAACTCAGGACCTCCGGAAGAGCAGTCGGGTGCTCTTAACCGCTGAGCCATCTCTCCAGCCCGTTTATAAACTATTAAATACCATACAGTTTAGTGTTTCACGCTATAAAGTATTGTCCCTGTGGTCCAACATACTCACACTGGATGTGAATTTGAACACAAAGCATTTTTTTTTCTGTGTCCTGTCTTCTACCCTTTAAAATAACACGAACATGGCACTTACGGATGCCAGATGTTGACATCACATGTGGTTTTCCTTTTTTTTTTTTTTTTTTTTTTTGGAGCTGTGGACCGAACCCAGGGCCTTGTGCTTGCTAGGCAAGTGCTCTACCACTGAGTAAATCCCCAACCCCACATGTGTTTTTCTATCGCTCTTTTCGTCAACTCTTTTGTTTGGTTGAGACAGAGTTTCTCTGTATAGCCCTGACAGACCTGGAACCCACTCTGTAGACCAGGATTGCCTCAAACTCACAGAAATCTGCCTGTCTCTGCCCTCCCAAGTGTGTGATTAAAGGTGAACACACCACCGTGGACTAGCTTCTACCTTAGCTTTTTGAGACAGGGTCTCTCACTGAACGTGAATCTCGTCCATTCAGCTAGACAGAATGGTCACTGAGCTCCAGGGACCCTCCTGTCTCGGTCTCCCTAGCACTGCAATCACGGGTGCACACCACACGCCTGGCTTTTCACACGGGTGCTGGGAATCTGCATTCAGGCCCCCTCGCATGGTTACCAAGCAGCTTACTGAATGAGCTTTCTTCCCATTTCACTCACCTTTTAAAATAAGTTGTGTGCACATATATGTGCAGGTGCACATAGGTATGTGTACATGAATACGTTCCCTCAGTGACCAGAAGCACCAGGTCATACCTGAGCTGGATTTACGGGGAGCTACGAGCCAATCAATGTGGGCACTGAGAACGAAACCCCGCCTTCTACAATAGCAGTACATGCGTTTCACGGCAGCATTCTTTCTCTAGCCTGCATCTAGCTTTTAAAAACCCTTTAAAATACAGCCAGGCAGTGGTGGTGCATGCCTTTAATTCCAGCACTCAGAAGGCAGAGACAGGCAGATCTCTGCAGAGCGAGTTCCAGGGCATCCAGGGATGCTACTGCCAAGGGCCAGCCTTAGTTGGACAGGGGTTTTAAGAGAAGAGGTGTTTGAGAGTGGTCAAACAAATGACTCAAAATCAAATTGTGGGTCCAAGCTGACAGCCTGTTCTGCTAGAGACAGCTTTCTCTTGCTATTCTAAAAAGTCTCGGATCAGCTCAATTTTTGCAGATCAAAAGCCCGTTTTTAATTTACATATCAGTTCAGTCATTACCCCAGTCATTAATCCCTTTTGATTACCTCATGAATCATCATCCCAGGACCCCAGCCCCTTGATTCTTGGAGTCAGCAAGCACAAGCACAGACAATAAGATAGCTGGGTGGGACCCTGCCCTGAAGTTACCAATCCTCCCATGCCCAGGCCTGGACCTAACCTCCCCAGTCCCAGGCTGACCTTGAACTCAGGAATCTTCCTGCCTGCATAAGCATAAACAAAACAAAACAAAAAACCTTAGCTGGGTGAGGTCTTGCCCTGTGATCAGCACTCCCTAATCTCTTTATCTCCTTTCTTAGGAATTTTCTGACAAGCTGGCTTATGGTGTATGTTCCTTTAGATCTGTGAAGCTCTTTATACTATTCATATTACATTCTGATATTTTACATAGTTGAGAAGTTATGTATTTGAACTCATGTATCCCACAGCCTTAAGGGCTGTCCTGAAGGTCACAGCATTCTATCATTTTGCTGAGACACAGACACACCTTTGCCTCCAAGACTCTCATTCTCACGGAGTCATTAGCCTTGGCAGAGAGGACATTCCTGGAAGGAGGAATGTGAAAATATGTACACATTATACAAACAAGCCTTCCGCTCACAGCAGCCATCAACACTCATGGAGGCCATGCCCTGCTGGCTCTGTTTCAGGAGCAGGAACCATATCACGTGGTCTCTTACACGTGGCTACACAGAGAAGTCATGTCTGGAAACCCAACAACAGCAAAACCACTGTACAAAGCTATGTTCAAGGAAAACCTGCTAAATAAAACTACCAGAAAGTAAATTAATAGGAGACAAAGTGAAACAGACAAATATCTCAGTCAAAGCGACAAAATAGGATGTAAACAAATATTCTGCATGAGTCATCCCTAGTATGCATTAATATTTAGCAAGAGAACCTCTCCATTAAGCCAAATACTATACAAGTTTTTCTGCAGAGTCTAGCCTGGTAAGTCTGCCTAACCCTCCCCAACCCACCAGATGTTATCCAGGACCTACATCAGTGCCCCAGCCTATCTGCAAGAGCCTGCCCTGTCTATACCCCTGCCCCAACCCACAGGATCATTCCAGGCTACAGTCAACCTCTCCATCCAGGCAGGTCTACCCCCCCACATCCCCCACTCGAGCCAGGACCCACATCTTACACACCGGTGCGTTCCGTCTGTGCGCCCGACTTCATTCCAAGTAGGCCGCTTCCAACCTTTCAGCCATCCCACCCACACATCCTTTGCCCCAACCTGCTCTGTCTGTATCAGACATAGAACAAACAAGGGAAGCCCACGTGCGTGCTCAGATCTCATGGCAAATACACAAACAACATGGGAGATCAGACAAATGTCTCCTCTCCAAAACCTTACCAGTCCTGTAGACATGTTTACCAATGAGAATTACCTAGATGAACCCCGGGACATAAATATTTAAAAGAACAATCATAAGCTTCATCAAAGAATTCAAGGAATCGAAAGAAGACAAAAAGAAACGGGTCAGTGAAATTCAAGAGAACTTAAGGAGGATAAATGCCTAAGCGCTGTCCAAGAAAACAATGTGGCTAGCAGGATGGCTCAGTCATTTCGAGCACTTGCTCTTCCAAAGGACCTGGGTTCAATATTCAGCACCCACATGATGGCTCACAATCATCCTTCCCGTCACAGAGAATCCAACGTACTCTTCTGACTTCAGAGGGCAAGAGGCGTGCATATGTATGCTGTAAAAACACTCATAAAATAAATCTAAAAAATGAAAACACACATACACACATGCACACACGTGCACACACACGTGCACGCACACGCACACACGCGCACACATACACAACACACACACAGACTCCACCCAGCAGCTGACTCATTCAGATACAGACACCTCTGATGGAGTTTGGGGGCTCTTCTGGAAGAATAGAAGGAAGGATTCCTGGCCCCAAAGAGGATAGGAACTACCCAGGAAGACCAACAGAGTCAACTAACCCTGGATGGACTCTTGGGGCTCTCAGAGTCCAAAACGCCAACCAAAAAGCATACACAGGCTGGACCTAGGCCTCCCTGCTTGTACATATGTAGCAGACATGCAGCTTGGTCTTCATGTGAGTCCCGAACAACTAGAAGGGGGTGGGGGCTGTAGGCATAAATATTTCGCACCCATTCTAATAAGCGTTCAGCCTCTCCTCTTGCCCACCACCCGCCAGAAGCAGTGGAAGGGAAAAGGATATGGGGGAAGTGGACCTGTTCAGCGATTGTTCTTTGGGGGCGAGCTCAGTCTTCTTCGTCAGCAGTTCAATCCTGTAGCAAACACCAAATACGGATCAACAGCTGCACTCCAGTCCTCTCACGCACGAACCAGCAGCTGTAGTTCAATCCTGAAGAAACCACAAGGCTCGCCCACCGGCTCAAGGCCACTGAAGCCTCAAGAAACCTTGGGAACCGCACACGCAGTTCTTCGGTGAGTTTCTCTCAATGGCGTCGTTACCACAGTTGGAGCTCAACGACACTACGTAAGGCGAACCAATACGCGCTGTAGTGAATGAATGAAGAAGACTGAAGTGGAGCGAAGCAAACCAGTGCTCCAGCTTCCACTGCCTGTGGGGTCAGATTTATACTCCCTCCTCACCAGTCCTTTCACCTGTGTCTGCTTAAGCAGGACATCTTTTCACCTGCGTGCCCCAGCGGACCATCGTTTGACATAACTGGCTTTCCAAAGAAATCAGAAGTTTCCATCTCAGGGGGCTATCCCAGAAGTTTTTGCCTGTGTATGGCATATGTCTTCTAGCTGAACTAGCTTGTCTAGCCTCAATGGGAGAGGAAGAGCTGCAGTGTCAAGATGGGAAGGAGAGATACCCATACCCAGGATGGCCCCCACCTGCTCAAAGGAGAAAAGGAAGAGGGCAGAGGGGAGGGATTGTGGGAGGGGGTGACCAGGAAGGGGCAGTGAGCAGGATATAAAGTGAGTTAGAAAACAAATTAAATTAAATTAAAAAAAAATACAAGCATAAGGCTGATGACAAACCTAAGAAATGACACGTACAACCTAGAAATTGTATTAAAGAAATAAAAAACATTGAAGAAAATTCCAGTTTAAATTGGAATTGGAAAACCCAGCATAGAAAACCCAGAGGAGGGAAATGTCAGGGCGGGAAGGTGGGAAGGGGTGGGTGGTTGAGTGGGAGAAAGGGGATAGCATTTCAAATATCCAATAAAAATATCCAATAAAAAAAAAAAAACAAAACAAGGGTTGGGGATTTAGCTCAGTGGTAGAGCGCAAGGCCCTGGGTTCGGTCCCCAGCTCCAAAAAAAAAAAAACAAAAAACAAAAAACCAACAACAAACAAACAAAAAAAAAAACTCAAAGGAAAGTCTTAAAAGTAGAATGGATCAAGCATGAGATAGGTTAGGAGGACTTGAAGATAAAGGAGAGGATCTAGATCAAGTAAACAAGAATATGAAACACATACACACGCAAACTCACACACACACTCACACACATATACACACACAAATATACACACACTCACACACATACACACAAATATACACACATACACACAACTCATACACACACACATATACACATACACATATACACACACATACACGCACTCACACACATACACATATACACACATATACACACACATACATACACACATATACATATACACACACATATACACACACTCACACACACATATACACTCACAAATACACACACACATACAGATACACACACATACACACACACACATACACACATACATACACACACATATATATACAACTCACACACACATACACACACGCCCTCACACACACATTCACACACATACATACACACATACACACACATGCACTCACACATACATACTCACACACACATATATATGACAGGTAGTAAGAAGCACACACAACTCTGAGAACCCATAAAAAGACAAAACCTTCTAATTGTAGGCGTAGGTGAGGGAGAAGCATCCCAAGTCAATGGCATAGACCTGCTCTTCAACAAAATCATAGAAGAAAACTTTCTCAAGCTAAGATACACCAATATAATCACAAGAAGCATAGAGAACACCAAATAGACAAGACGAGAAGATGAAGTCCCCATGACACATCACAGCTAAAACAACAAATATGCAGAAAAAAGAAAGTTTGGTGAAAGCTGCAAGAGATAAAACACAAATTACATAAAAAGAAAACTCGTCAGAATAATGAGTTTGGTCAGGGTTGTTCAAGAGACTCCCAAAACATTATTGCCCCCATCAATTGCCAATAAAGAAATGCCTCACAGAGCCAGTGGTGGTGCAAACCTTTAATCCCAACACGGGGGAGGCAGAGGCAGGCAGATCTCTGAATTCAAGGCCAGCCTGGTCTACAGGACAGCCAGGGATGCACAGAGAAACCTTGTCTCAAAAAACAAACAAACAAATAAAAAAAAAACCAGAAAGAAAGAAAGAAAGAAAGAAAGAAAGAAAGAAAGAAAGAAAGGAAGGAAGGAAGGAAGAAAGAAAGATGACAGACAGACCCTGTTTCAAAAATCAAAGAACAATAATATTAATAATAAACAGAAAAGGGAAAATGCCTCACACAGACTTGCCGACAGGTCAATCTGATGGAGGGTCTTTTCTCAGTTAAGGTTCCCTCTCCCCAGTTGACTGTAGTTTGTGTCAATTTGACAAAAACAGACCAGCCCAGAGAATAAACAAAAGCAAGCAGGGCCAGGCTAAAAGCAGTGAATGTGGCGGGTAAATCACGACAGCTGCTGGTGTTGTCTCCAGCATCGCAGAGCAATACTCACGGAATCGTGGTGTTGGAGGATAGCTGCTACTGCGTGCTGAGCTCCGTGAAAGGCCGAGTCACAGAATGCTGTCTACAACATGACCCCTGCATCTCGGGCTGGAGGAACAGGCATTTAAGGAGATAGTCCAAAGATACCAAGAAAGTGAAATGCTAGCAGATTTCTAGGGTGAAGTATGGTGGTTTGAAGTAAGGGAATGACCCTACTTGAACGAATTAGAAGGATTAGGAGGCTTGGCCTTGTTTTGGAGGAAATGTTTGGAGGAATATCCCACTGGAGGCTAAGGATTTGAGGTTTCAAAAACCCATGGGAGGCCTAAGCGCTCTCTCTCCTCTTCCTCCCCCTCCCCTTCCCCTCCCCCTCTCCCTCCCCCTACCTCTCTCCCCCTCCCCTCCCCCCCACCCCATGTCTATCTCTCCCTCAAGAACAGGATGTATCTATCAGCTCACTGCTTCAGCACCTACCTGCATCCCCCTTGCTCCCCACCATAATGATGACCCTCAGGACCCTCTAAACATCTGAAACTCTATGCAAGCCCTCAATTAAGCTTTGCTTTATAAGAGTTGCCATGAGCACTGGAGAGATGACTCAGTGGTTAAGAGCACTGACTGTTCTTTCAGAGGTCCTGAGCTCAATTCCAGAGACCACACAGTGGTTCACAACCATCTGTAATGCCCCCTTCTGATGTGTCTAAGGACAGTGACATACAGGAAATAAATCTTTAAAAAAACAAAAGAGTTGCTTTGGTCATGATATCTCTTCACAGCAATAGGACAGTGGCTAAATAGGAGGGAACTAGCCTAGAAAGGACTTCCCTGATTTTGCTTTGTGGTGCTCTAGTCACAAAAGAATCAAATGTTTCCTGTGTTTGGGCTACCATATGCACTACTGTGATCTTCCCTCAGGCAATCTCTTCCTAGAAAAGAAAAAAACAAAAAGGGGGTTCAAGGATACTGTGTTTATACTCTGACCAAATGTCTGGTGACCCCCTAAAATAAACTTGAACTAAGAGCAAAGGAACTGACATTTGAGCTGTCACAAAGGGTGGGGTTTACAGTCAAGTCTAATCGAGTTGACTAAGATAAGTGAAGCAGAATCCACATCTTCATATTGCATTTACAACATCTGGGGTCCATGAAAATGTGACCCATGTCCAAGAGAAAATAAGATTATCAGGGGCTGGGGATGTGACCAGTTGCTAGGGTGCTTTCCAGAAAAGCAAAAGCAAACCCCTGGTTCTTATTTCAAGCACCACACAATACCAGTATGATAGATGGGCAGGTGACATGGCCAGGGGGTAAAGGCACTTGCACTAAGAGGTATCACCTGATTTAATTCCAGAAGGGAGAAACCATTTCTGAAAGCCAGCTTTGCATGTGTATGTGCAAATGCAAGGGGGAGGGAGGGGAGGGGAGGGGAGAGGGAGAGGGAGAGATGAGAGATGAGAGATGAGAGTTGTGTTATGCCTGTTTCCCAGCACTTGGAAAGCAAGTGGTTCAAGGTTAGCTTTCACTATACAGTGAGTTCAAGGCCAGCCTATGCCACCTAAGACACTGTCTCAAAAACAAACAAACAAAAAGGATTCTATGAATTGTAAGGGTCATGGAGAAAAGCTGAGGTTTGGTCCACTTGTCAGGATAGGAGCCTTGCAGAGAACTCTAAGAGGCCATGGTGATGGTGATGGTGATGTCCCTGAGACTTGAAGGGGTCATGGAGAGACGCTAAAGCTTGGCATCACGAGAGACAGGGCCAAAGTCACTGAAGGGAGCCCAGAAGCAGCTATTGGAGAAGGAGCAGCCTCAGATGAATGGAGACAGACTCCAGGGGCTGAGACTTCAGGGCTGAGGCATGGCCATGAGGAGCAGCAGCAGGTATGGACTGAAGCAGACTGGAGCCTGGAAGACAAGTTGTGTGCGCTGTCAACGGCAAAGTCCTACAAGATGCTGGACACCGAGTGTTTTATATTTTACACTGTGTACTTTTTAAAAACCGGATTGTAATTGTATCCTGATTTTCCCCCTTGGAACTGAAAGTATGTAACTTATGTTTTATTTTCTAGGAGCCCACAGATGAGAGGCTTCAGATTTTTAAGGTGTTGAATATTTTAAGTAGACTGAACTTTTTAAAAATATTTGAATTTCTCTCTCTCTCTCTCTCTCTCTCTCTCTCTCTCTCTCTCTCTCTCTCTCTCTCTCTTTCCGTAGCTGGGGACCGAACCCAGGGCCTTGTGCTTGCTAGGCAAGCGCTTTACCACTGAGCTAAATCTTCAACCCCGAAATATTTGAATTTTTAAAGACTGAGATTTTTAAAGTTTCATTGTGTTTTGTATTGTGATATTATCATGAGATATTGGGGACAAACAAGAAAAGAAAGGCTATGGTTTAACAGTGATGTGTGTTTGTGTGTGTGTGTGTGTGTGTGTGTGTGTGTGTGTGTGTGTGTGTCTGTTAAGTTCACTAAACTTTCTGTCAACTTCACACAACCTAGGGAAGAGAAAAGTTCAGTTGAGAATATGCCTCCATCAGATAGGCCAGTGTATTTTTTTTTTTTTTTTTGGTTCTTTTTTTCGGAGCTGGGGACCGAACCCAGGGCCTTGCGCTTCCTAGGCAAGTGCTCTACCACTGAGCTAAATCCCCAACCCCAGCCAGTGTATTTAATAAGCATTTTCTTGTTAAATAATTGATTCTAGAGAGTTCAGCTCACTATGTGTGTTGTCATCTTTGGGCAGGTGTATAAGGAATTACACGGCTGAGCAAGCCATGAGGAGCACGCCTGAAGGTGGTGTTCTCCCTGGCCTCTGCTTCAGCTCCTGCCTCCAGTTTCCTGCCTTGAGCTCCTGCCCTGAATTGACCCCCTTTATGGTGGACTGTAGAGGTGAGCTGATAGAAACCCTTTCCTCCATAACTTGTTTTTGGTTATGGTGTTTATCCCAGCCTTAGAAAACCAAGCTAGAGGTTGGTGCATGATGTCACACGCCTTTATTCCCAGGACTCTAAAGTAGAGGCTGACAGATCTCTATGAGTTCAAGGGTAGCCTAGTCTACACAGCCAGTCACAGCTAGCCTGTCTGGAAGAAAAAAAAAAAAAGAAAGAAAAGAAAACTAAATTAGAACAGCACGGTTACCAGCACACTTTAGCTGCATATTGTGTGACTGAGTGTGGGTCTCCATTCTCCTCAGACTCGTTGGCCACCTGTCCTTGAGGACAAAGGGAGAAGAGTCCACGAACAGGGTTTAGGAGGGCCCTTGAGTACGAACGGTAGTAACGACATACCAAGACCAGCTTCAGGGTGACAGATGAACTTTACTTGAGGCGAATCAAAGGTTTGCCATTTGGGGGATGAGGGGCTAGGAATATCCAGGGTGGGCAAAAGGTCATTGGCCGAAACCTCAAGTACTGAGATGCCTCATTAGCGGTGAGGCATTCCAAGACTCTCAGGTGCTGGCTGAACGAGTTCTTATCAGGAGAAAGGAAGTTGAACCTGTAACCTTAACAAAGGATATCTGACATTCCACAGGTATCGGGTGGGGCATCTGGGATTTCTAGGAAGCCTCACTGACAAAGGGAGTCCACTTTTTTGCACCAGGGTCAGGGCCTTCATGTAAGGTCAGACTTCGACCTTCGCAGCAGGACAATTGTCTTCTAACTTCCACGTGTACGCTGTGGCGTGGGTATACATGCATATGTATATGTGCACACATATACACACGCTCACAGATTTAAATAGGTAAGAACGCTTAACAAGATATTATGGGCGTCAGACTAAGGTTGATATAAACACTGGCTCTGACCCTAGGCCCATTATAGAAGTGAGAACTGGAATATTTAGGAACATTTCTTCCATTTTTTGATAAAAATTTATTTTTGCCTAAGTTAGCCAATGTTTTCTTCCATGTGTAGCATAAGATTTGTTAATAGTAGCTAATTTCGCATCTTAATAATTAAAAAAGATATTAAGAACTGTGTAACTCAGCTAGAAGAGGAATTAATGTATCCACAGGTAAAGAAAGAGATGTGGCTCACTCTTTGGGAGTAAGGCTACTGTGGTTTTGTTTGAATTAAATGGAATATGCAGCATGTGGCAGAGTTGAGAGTTTTGTTTTTTTCTTTACTCCGAAGCCAATTAAGGAGGAATTTAAAAGGTATAGATGAGTGTCATGTTAGTTTGTGGCACTGGGTACTACCGTAGAAACTCTTTTTTCTGTGTAGTATGCCTCTTACTCCCGCATTAGGCACGAGTCATATGTAGCCCAGGTTGGCCTCAGATTCAGTGTATCCAGGGATGATAGTGATCAAGTGAGCCTTTAACTCTCAATCTTCCTCATCGTAGCCTCCTCCCAGGCACTGCTTTGCCCACCCAGAACGCTCCTGTGTAGTTCCAGACTGTGGAAGGGAAACCTGATGGATGCTACAATGTTTCTGCCTGAAGCCCAGTGCCTGTTTCCTGCTGCTGCATTTCGCGTGTTTCCTTTGGTTCCTAGGTGACCTTGCTGGTGTGAGGGAATGCCGGTGTGGACCAGATTGTGTAGGGCTCTGCCAAGAACCATGTCTTACAACAGCCACAGAGCGCAGGTCATCCGTCTTTGAAGTGGGTGAGAGACGAGGAGACAGACAGGTGTCCCCCTTGCTCCTGTCTCTCGGCTGCATGAGCATCACTGGGTCCAGGCCAGGGGGCTCAGGGGGACAGGACCTACATAAATTGACCAACCAATGTCCAGGTTCCATTTGATCAAACCTCAGACTTCCACAGCTCTAACTGAACCCAGGGTGACTTCCCTTGTTCGTTTCTTAATCTCTCTTTTACCCCAGCAATTCACTCATCCCACATCCCACTTTCCTACAATCTAGATTTTTGCTGGTTATAACCTTATGGTATTATTTAATGTTTCTCTCTATTCCTGTGAATTCTGATCCAAGTCTTGTCTGTAAGTTTCAGCAGATTAAGATTGTTGCTTTGTTTTTTGAGCAAGAAACAGTTTGTGTTGCTTGTTTTTGCATTTTTTGGTTTATTTTATGTATATGGGTGCTTTGACTGCATATGGGTGCATATGTGTGCATATGTGTGCATACCATAGCCAGAAGAGGAACTTGACATTTAATTTACCTGAAACAGGTAAATTAGAGACAGTTGTGAGCTGCCATGTGGGTGCTGAGAATCGAACCTGGGTCCTTTGGCAGAGCAGCCACTGTTCACAACCACTGAGCTGTGTACCTAGCCCCAACGCCCCCTTTTTTCAAGCAGAACCTTACTATGTCGTTCATGTTCAAACTCCCACACTCTGTGCTGGAGAGATGGATCAGCAGTTAGGGCCACTTCCAGAGGTCCTGAGGTCAAATCCCAGCAACCACACGGTGGCTCGCAACCATTTGTAATGGGATCTGCTGCCCTCTTCTGGTGTGTCTGAAAACAGAGCACTCATAAACATAAGATAAATAAATAAATGAATCTTTTTTAAAAAAGTGTTCCAAGCTCCCATACTCAAGTGATCCTCCTGCTTCCACTTTAAGAGCAAGTGTGACTGTTGACACAGGTCACTACTGCCCAGATTACACATTTTTTTTTTTTTGGTTCTTTTTTTCGGAGCTGGGGACCGAACCCAGGGCCTTGCGCTTCCTAGGCAAGCGCTCTACCACTGAGCTAAATCCCCAACCCCCTACACATTTTTTAAAAGAAGATTTATTTATTTCATTTATGTGTGTACACTGTCGCTGTCTTCAGACACACCAGAAGAAGGCATCAGATCCCATTACACATGGTTGTGAGCCACCATGTGGTTGCCAGGAATTGAACTCAGGACCCCTGGAAGAGCACTCAGTGCTCCTAACTGCTGAACCATCTCTCCAGCCCTGGCTTACAGATTACTATCATGAGATATACAATCCTGGTGTCCTACAGTCCATGTGATCAGCACTATTCCATTATTAGTGCAGAGTGACATCACTCCTCTTCTACTAGCTTTTCTCTTTTTTAAAAAGAGGGAACCTTGGCAAACCCAAAACCGAAGGAGTTTTATAAAGTAACTGGCCATGATTCTTCAAAGCTGTCAAGATCCTGGGACAAAGAAAATACTGAGGAAATCTTCCTGAACAGAGGAACAGAAGGGATAGCACCATTACTGAAAGGTATGTAATTGCGGTTCCTCTGCCTGGCCAGATCGGTGGGCCCAGAGCCCAGCTGATGTGGAACCTGTCCCTCTGCCAGAGCTCCATTTTCCTTCCTGTCTGCCCCTTCACCAGGGCAGGATCTGCGGGCCTGCTCCCCTCCCTCATCCCACAGCCTGCTTGTTTCCCAGGAGGTCTACGGTAACCAAGGACACAGAGGTCTGCTGTGACCTT
The DNA here is from genome assembly GCF_011064425.1 of Rattus rattus. Taxonomy (NCBI): domain Eukaryota; kingdom Metazoa; phylum Chordata; class Mammalia; order Rodentia; family Muridae; genus Rattus; species Rattus rattus. The sequence continues at coordinate 6,880,897 of NC_046157.1, forward strand.
CTGGTCTGCACCTCCATCTGCAGCTGGGGCAGATCCTGCCCCTGGAACCCAAAGCCTGCCTTTCTCCCAGGAGGTCTGCCCTAAGCAGGGACACAGGAACACTGCTGTAAACAGGGACACAGAAGGCCTACTCTAACCAGGAACACAGGACCACCACCCCAACCAGAGACAGCACTATCTGCCTCCCAGGAGACCAGCTCTAACCCAGGTCACAAAGCTCCACCTGCCTCTAAGGAAGTTACCTCCAGTCTGAGACACCCACGCCAGTTAACACCAGAGATAACCAGACGGTGAGAGGCAAGTACAAGAACATAAGCAACAGAAACCAATGCCACTTGGCATCATCAGAACCCAGTTCTCTCACCATAGCATGCCCTGGATACCCTAACACACCTGAAAAGCAAGATTCAGACCTAAAATCCCATTTTATGAAGACAATAGAGGCCTTTAAGGAGAGTGTAAATAACTCCCTTAAAGGGATACAGGCAAACACAGTAGAAGTCCTTAAAGAGGCAACAAATAAAACCCTTAAAGAAATACACGAGGTCCTGAGTTCAAATCCCAGCAACCACATGGTGGCTCACAACCATCTGAAATGAGATCTGATGCCCTCTTCTGGTGTGTCTGAAGATAGCGACAGTGTAATCATAATATATAATAAATAAATAAAATTAAAAAAAAAAGAAATACACGAAAACACAATCAAGCAGGTGAAGGAATTAAACAAAATGGTCCAAGACCTAAAAATAGAAATAGAAACAATAAAGAAATCACAAATGGAGGCAATCCTGGAGATGGACAACTGAGGAAAGAGATCAGGAGCTATAGAGGCAAGCATCGCCAACATTATACAAGAAATAGAAGAGAGAATCTCAGGCATAGAAGATACTATAGGCAATACTGACACATCAGTCAAAGAACATACAAAGGATAAAAAGCTCCTAACCTGGGGTTGAGGATTTAGCTCAGTGGAAGAGCGCTTGCCAAGCAAGCGCAAGGCCCTGGGTTCGGTCCCCAGCTCCGAAAAAAAAAAAAAAAAGCTCCTAACCTAAATCATCCAGGAAATTCAGGACACAATGAAAAGACCAAATCTAAGAATAACAGAAAGAGAAGAGTGATAAGATTCCCAGCTCAAGGGGTTGGGGATTTAGCTCAGTGGTAGAGCGCTTGCCTAGGAAGCATAAGGCCCTAGGTTGGTCCCCAGCTCCGAAAAAAAGAACCAAAAAAAAAAAAAAAAAAAAAAAGATTCCCAGCTCAAAGGACCAGAAAACATCTTCAACAAAAATCATAAAAGAAAACTTCCTTACTCTAAAGAAAGAGTTGACCATAAATGTACAAGAAGCCTACATAACTCCAAACAGATGGGACCAGAAAAGAAAATTTTCCTGTCACATAATAATCAAAACACTAAGTGCATAGAACAAGAAAGAATATTAAAAGCTGTAAGGGAAAAGGGCTAGGTAATATGTAAAGGCAGACTTAGCAGAATTACTCCTGACTTCTCATCAGAGACTCTAAAAACCAGAAGATTCTGGAAAGAATTCATCCAGACCCTAAGAGAACACAAAGAACACAAATGCCAGCCCAGGCTACTATACACAGTAAAACTCTTAATCATCATACATGGATAAACCAAGATATTCCATGACAAACCAAATTTAAACAATATCTTTCTACTAATCCAGCCCTATAGAGGATACTGGAAGGGAAACTCCAGCACAAGGAGGATAAATACACCCCAGAAAACACAAGAAATTAAACATCTCACAGAAAACCCAAAAGAAGAGAAACACACACACACACACACACACACACACACACACACACACAGTACCACCTCTAACAACAAAAATAACATCAACTAACAATCATCGGTCTTTAATATCTTACATCATCAATATATTCAACTCCCCAATAAAAAGGTACAGACTAACAGACTGGATACCTAAACAGTATCCAGCATTTGGCTGCATACAAGAAACACACCTCACTGACAAAGACAGACACAACCTCAGAGTAAAGGGCTGGAAAAAAAGTTTTCCAAGCAAATGATCCCAAGAACAAGCTGGAGTAGCCATTCTAATATTTAATGAGGAAGACTTTTAACCAAGAAGTTATCAAAGAGATGGGAAAGAACACTTCATATTTATCAAAGAAAAAAATCCACCAAGAATTAGTCTCAATTCTGAACATTTATGCACCAAATACAATGACACCACATTCATAAAAGAAACTTTACTAAAGCTCAAAACACACATCAAACCTCACACATTAATAGGGGGAGTCTTCAGCTCCCCACTCTCACCAATGGACAGGTCATTGAAACAGAAGCTAAATAGAGACACAGTGAAATTAACAGAAGTTACAAACCAAATGGATTTAACATTTAGCTACAGAACATTTCACCCCAAAACAAAATAATATACCTTCTTTTCAGCACCTCATGGTACCTTCTTCAAAACTGACCATATAATTGGACAGAAAACAAGACCCAACAGATCAAGAATATTGAAATAATCCCATGCATTCTATTAGATCACTATGGATTAAGGCTGGTCCTCAATAACAACAAAAACTACAGAAAGCCCACATATTCATGGAAACTGAGCAACTTTCTACTCAATGATAACTTGGTCAGGGAAGAAATTAAAGACTATAGAATTCAATGAAAATGAAGACACAAAATACCCAAACTTATGGGACACAATGAAAGCAGTGTTAAGAGGATAATTCATAGCACTGAGTGCCTTCATAAAGAAATTGGAGAGATAGCATACTAGCAACTTAACAACACAACTGAATAGAAAGAAGCAAACATACCCAAGAGGAGAAAATAGTCAAATACAGGCTGAAAGCAGCCACTTAGAAACAAAGAAAACATCACAAAGAATCAACAAAGCCAAAAGCTGGTTCTTTGAGAAAATTAACAAGATAGATAAACCCTTAGGCAAACTAACTAAAGGGCACACAGACAGTATCCAAATGAACAAAATCAGAAATGAAAGGGAAGAGATAACAGGAACAGAGGAAATTTTTAAAAAAACCATCAGATCTTTCTACAAAAGCCTATACTCAACAAAACTGGAAAATCTAGCTGAAATGGATGATTTTCTAGACAGACACCAGGTACCAAAGTTAAATCAAGATCAGGTAAATTATTTAAACAGTCCTGTAACTGCTAAGGAAATAGAAGTAGTCATTAAAAACCTCCCAACCAAAAAGCCCAGGTGAGGGGCAGGGCACAGTGGGAGGCGCTGGAGAGATGGCCCAGAGGTTAGGAACACTGACTGCTCTTCCAGAGGTTCTGAGTTCAATTCCCAGCAACCACATGGTGGCTCACAACCATCTACAATGAGATCTGATGCCCTCTTCTGGCCTGCAGGCATACATGCAGGCAGAATACTGTATACATAATAAATAAATCTTAAAGGGGGGCGGATTTTAGTGCAGAATTCTACCAGATCTTCAGAGAAGAGCTAATACCAATACTCCTCAAACTATTCCACAAAGTAGAAGCAGAAGGAACACTATCTAATTCATTCTGTGAAGCCACAGTCATTCTGATACCTAAACCACACAAAGACTCAACAAAGAAAGAGAATTTCAGGCCAATTTCAGTTATAAATATTGATGCAAAAATACCCAATAAAATTCCCACAAACCGAATCCAAAAACACATCAAAATATTCACCATGATCAAGTAGGCTTCATCCCAGGGATGCAAGGATGGTTCAATATATGACAGTTCATCGACATAATGCAGAAACTCAAGAAAAAAGTCATGTGATCATCTCATTGGATGCTGAGAAAGCTTTGACAAAATACAATACTCCTCCATGTTAAAAGTTTTAGAGAGATCAATCAGAATTCATGGCATATATCTAAACATAATAAAAGCAATATATATCGAACCAACTGCCAACACGAAATTCAATGGAGAGAAACCAGAAACAGTACCACTAAAACCAGAGACAAGACAAGGCTGTCCACTCTCACCCTATGTATTCAATATAGTACTTGGAAGTTCTAGCCAGAGCAATAAGACAACGAAAGGAAACCAATGGTATACAAATTGGGAAGGAAGAAGTCAAAGTATCACCATTTGCAGATGATATGATAGTATACATAAGCAACCCCTAAAATTCCACCAGAAAACTCCTAAACCTGATACACAACCTCAGCGATGTGGCTAGATATAAAATCAACTCAAACAAGTCAGTAGCCCTCCTTATACAAATGATCAACAGGTTGAGAAAGAAGTTAGGGGAACAAGACCCTTCGAAATAGCCACAAATAATATAAAATTTTTGGTGTGACTTACCAAGCAAAAGATCTGTGTGACAAGAACTTCAAATCCCTGAAGAAAGAAATCAAGGAAGATGGAAAGATCTCCCATGTTCAATGGATTGGCAGGATTAACGTGTAAAAATGGCCATCTTTCCAAAAGCAATCTACAGATTCAATGCAATCCCCATCAAAATTCCAACTCAATTCTTCACAGACTAGGAAAGGGCAATTCTCAACTTCATATGGAAAAGCAAAAAACCAAGGATAGCTAAAGCAATGAAGAACTTCTGAGGGAATCACTATCCCTGACCTCAAGCTGTGCTAAAAAGTAACAATGATACACATGATACACACACACACACACACACACACACACACACACACACACACACACATGGTATTGGTACAGAGACAAACAGGTCAATTAATGGAATAGAATTGAAGAACCAGAAATGAACCCACACACCTATGGACACTTGATCTTTGATAAAAAAGCCAAAAACACACAGTGGAAAAAAGAAAGCTTCTTCAGTTAGTGGTGCTGGTCTAACTGGAGGTCACCGTGTAGAACACAAATTGACCCATTCTTTTCACCTTGTACAAAGCTCAAGTCCAAGTGGATCAGGACCTCAACAAAAAAGCAGATACACTGAATCAAATAGAAGAGAAAGTGGGATAGATCCTCAAACTCATTGGCACAGGGGGAATTTTTCTGAACAGAACACCAATGGCTCAGGCTCTAAGATCAACGATTGATAAATGGGACCTCAAGAAATTGAAAAGCTCTGGATTCGGTCCCCAGCTCTGTAAGACAAAGGAAACTGTCAATAGGACAAATTGGCATCCTACAGATTGCGAAAAAAAATTTCTTCATTAACTCTACATCCAATAGATGGTTAATATCCAAAATATATAAAGAACTCAAGTTAACCTCCAAAAAACCCAAATAACCCAATTAAAAAATGGTTAAACAGAGATGAATGGAGAATTCTCAGCAGAGGAATCTCAAGCACTTAAAGAAATGTTCAGGGTTGGGGATTTAGCTCAGTGGTAGAGCACTTGCCTAGGAAGCGCAAGGCCCTGGGTTCAGTCCCCAGGTCCGAAAAAAAAAAAAAACGAAAAAAAAAAAAAAACAACTCAGGTGATAACAGATGTTGGCAAGAATGTGGAGTAAGAGGAACACTTTCCCATTGCAAACTGGTACAACCACTCTGGAAACCAATCTCAAGATTCCTTAGAAAATAGCCCTACCTGAAGACCTGGCTATACCACTACTCCTGGGCATATACCCAAAAGATGCCTCACCATACCACAAGGACATGTGCTCCATTAGGTTCATAGCAGCTTTATGTATAGCCAGAAGCTAGAAACAACCCAGGTGTCCCTCAACTGAAAAACAAATACAGAAAATGTGATTTATTTACACAATGGAATATTATTCAGCTATTAAAAATGAGGACATCATGAAATTTGCAGGCAAATGGATGGAACTAGAAAATACCATCCTGAGTGAGGTAACTCAGACCCAAAGGGACATGCATGGTGTGTACTCACTGATAAGTGGATATTAGCCAAAAAGTACAGAATACCCAGGATGCAACCCACAGACTGTAAGAAGTTTAACAAGCAGGAAGGCTCAAGTGAGGATACTTCAATCCCACTTAGAAGGGGAAACAAAATAACCATGGGAGGCAGAGGGAGGGACCTGAGTTGAAAATGCAGGGAGAGGGGAAAAGGTGAACAGGATGAGGCATGGAGGTTGGGGGTTGGGGGACAGGAGAGAAGCCCAGAGGTTGAGGAGAGAAGCCCACAGGTCCAGGAGAATGAATGGAAGTATGCAGCTTCCGGGCTCTGGGAGGTGGGAGGAATGCTCTAGAAAGTTCAAGAAACCTGGGAGGTGAGAGACACTCAGGATTCAGTGAAGCTGACCTTAGCCCAAAGGATTGAAGGAGCTGAAGGGAAAAGCAACCCCATGGGAAAACCAGCAGTGTCAACTAACCGCGACCCCTGGGAGCTCCCAGAGACTGAGCCACCAAACCGGGCAGTATACACGGCTGGTCCAAAGCCCCTGGCACATATATAGCGGAGGACTGGCCAGTCTGGCCTCAGTTAGAGACTTGAGGCCCAAGGGAGCGGAGCACGGGTAGCCCGCTCTCGGAGGCAGAAGGAAGGGGGAATGGGGCAAGGAACTGTGGGGGGGGGGGGTAGAGGAGGGCAACAGCTGGAATGTAAATAAATAAAATAATTAATTGAAAATAATGATTAGGAGTCTTTACTATCTGGGTTTTTTTTTTTCAAATATGTATTAGCTCTTTGAGAATTTCATATATACATACAGTGTATTTTGATTATATTGACCCCACGGCTTCTCTCAGAACCACTCCACTTCCACAGATTGGGTTGTACATAAACTCATGGTTGTGGCGCCATCCATTTTTTGAAGCAGGGTTTCTTGTAGCTCAGGCTAGCCACCAACTTGTGACACCGCTAAGGGTCACTTTGACTTTCTGACTCCTCTGCCTTCACCTCCCAAGTGCACCACACCAGCCTCATAGCTGTGCCTGTGTAAAGACTTTCTGAGGTGCAATTCATATAGGAAAAGCAGAATACAGGCTGGAGAGATGGCTCAGTGATTAAGAGCACTGACTGCCCTTCCAGAGGTCCTGAGTTCAAATCCCAGCACCCACATGGTGGCTCACAGCCATCTGTAATGGGATCTGATGCCCTCTTCTGGTGTGTCTGAAGACAGCTACAGTGTACTTATATATATATATTTTTTGGTAGTGTACTTATATTTAATAAATGAATAAATATCCTTTTTAAAAAGGCAAAACACAAGCTGGCTTCCTCCCCACCCCATTTTAATATAATCCAAAATAATGACTTAACCTTCTAACATCTTCCAAAGACTGACAGTGGTTTTTTTTTTTTAAAGATTTATTCATTTATTATATATAAGTACACTGTAGCTGTCTTCAGACACACCAGAAGAGGGCATCAGATCTCTTTACAGATGGTTGTGAGCCACCATGTGGTTGCTGGGAATTGAACTCAGGACCTCTGGAAGAGTAGTCGGGTGCGCTTAACCGCTGAGCCATCTCTCCAGCCCCAGTGTTTTTTTTTTTTTCTTTTTTAGTATCATTATGAATCTGTAAATGTATTTGAGAAATTGTACAAAGTACTTAGGGAGCAGTGGTACAATGGTTTTATTTGGGAGTTCTGGGTGCCTCTTTGTTTGGACTCTGGGGTCCTTTTTCATGTTTGTTTGTTTGTTTGTTGGGGGGCAGGTTGTGCAAAGTGTCAGAGAGCAACTTTAGGTGTTTTTTTCCCTCCTTCCCTGGTATACTCTGGGGCTCAAACTCAAGTCATGAGAGTACCACTACTCCCCGAGCCACGTGTCCAGCTCTTTGGGTCATCTTAACACACTTCAGTGGCACTCAATGGCTTTCTTTCCTGATGACGTGTTTTTTGACCTCTTTTGATTATTTCCTGTCCAGACATGGAATCTATCATTCCTCTCTAAGGAGCTCTGGATTAAACGTAAGCAGAGTTTGGCTCCGCAGTTTGGGTACGGTGCTCACCAAGGTCCGATTGGGACTTTTATTGCAGTGGGAATAGCTAGGAAAAGCTCTTTTGATATCTCATTTTGTGTCAGTCAGGCCCCACTGAAATAAGCACGGAATCCTAGCGTGTGAAGACAGAGGCAGGAGGACCATGAGATTAAGGGCAGCCTTGGCCACCGTAGAGAGAGGATACCTCCAAATCTGCGCGTATGTCCACATGCGTGTGACACGTAGCAGGCAAAGTAGCTGTTTGCATCCTGCTGAGGGAGAGATGGCTCAGTGGTCAGTGCTGACTGCTCTTCCAGAGAATCCAGGTTGGATTCCCAGTACCCACACAGCAGTTCACGACCTCTTTTGGCCTCCCCGGTATCAGACATGCATGCCTGCAAAACACCCATGCACAGAAAATAATAAACAAATAAATATATAGGGCTCATAGGGGCTCACAGAGACTGAACTGACAATCATGAAGCCTGCATGGGTCTGACCTAAGTCCTCTGCATATGTTATGGTTGTGTAGCTTGGTGTTCTTGTGGGACCCCTAATGGCGGGAATGGGGGCTGACTCTGACTCTCTTCCCTGCTTTTGGGTCCTTTTCTGTCCTACTGGGTTGAACTGTCCAGTCTTCGTATAATGGACTGTGTCTAGTCTTTTCTTTTTTTTTTTTTAATTATTTTTTTTTTTTTTTCGGAGCTGGGGACCGAACCCAGGGCCTTGTGCTTGCTAGGCAAGCGCTCTACCACTGAGCTAAATCCCCAACCCTAATTATTTAATTTTTGTATGAGTGCTCTATCTGCATGGACACCTGCAGGCCAGAAGAGGGCACGAGATCTCATTACAGATGGTTCTGAGTCACAGTGTGGTTGCTGGGATTTGAACTCAGGACCTCTGAAAGAGCAGGCAGTGCTCTCAACCACTGAGCCATCTCTCCAGCCCCGAATATGTCTAGTCTTATTGCAACTTGATAGGACCCCTGGGAGGCCTACCCTTTTCTGACCGGAAACAGAGGAGTAGTGGATCTGGGGGAGTGGGAAGGAGAAGGAACTGGGAAGAGAGGAGGGAAGGGAAACTGTAGTTGAGTTGTAATACATTCTCAAGAATAAATAAGTAAAAGAAAGAAAAATAAATATTTAAAAACTAAAACAAAGCAAGATACTTCATCGAGGTACTGTGGATGAAATTCTGTTGCTTGCCTAGCATGCTCAAAGTCTCTTGGCTCAATCCCCAACACCATATAAAGTGGTCACGGTGACAAACATACACAATCTGGCAGAAGACTATAGCAGGGGTATCAGAAGGTTAAGATCATTTCGGGGTACATGGTGAATTAGAGGGCAGCTTTGGCTATACAGGATCCTGTTTCAAAAAGAAAATAAATTTTGTTTAGATGCCAAAAATCTAGATGCCTCAAGGTGACTTCTAGGAAAGGCTATCAATCCACGTGAACCTGGAAGCATGATTCACATTCTTCTGGGCCCAAATTTGTTCCTTACTTTTGTGTAGATTAACTCCTTTGAAATTTCCCTTTATTCTATTTAAATATTAATATTTTATTCAAACCTTGTTATGCCTTTTGTTTGCCATATTTATAAAGAGCATGCTTTCTTTTTGAAAAAAATTTGTGTCTACTAGGCGACAATGTGAAAACTTTTTTCTTTTCTTTCTGTTTGGCAAAAATAAAGTAGCTGCGTCTGGTGGTTTGAATGGGAATGGCCTCATAGACTCCTGTTTGAATGCTTGGACCACAGAGAATGTCACTGTTAGTGGGTGTGGCCTCGTTGGAGTGGGTGTGGCCTGTTAGAGTGGGTGTGGCCTTGCTGGAGGAAGTGTGTCACTGTGGGGTTGGTCTTTGAGGTCTCCTTTGCCTAAACTCTGCCCAGTGTGGAATCAGAGACTCCTGGTTGCCTGTGGAAGACAGTCTCCCGCTGCCTTTGGATCAAGTCTCAGCTCCCTCTCCAGCACTGTGTGTGTCTGAATGCTGCCATGCTTCCTGCCATGACAATGTAAACCTCTGAAACTGTAAGCCAGCCCCAATTAAATGTCCTTTATAAGAGTTGCCTTGGTCATGGTGTCTCTTCACAGCAATGAAACCCTAACTAAAACTCCTGTACCCAGACTGACCTCAAACTCACTGTGTAGCCTCAAATCACACCGATCCTCCTGCCTCAGCCTCATAAGCACTGGGATTACAGGCACGAGCCATCCACCACTCCTGGATCTGAAATGCATTTCTTATGGTTGGTCGTCATCAAAAGGCGTACAACCAGGTAAGGAGCGGCCATCACTGTGAAATAGCTCTGTGCAGTCTGCCCCTTCATCCGTCTTACTGAAGGAACAGACTACAAAGAACTAAAACGGCCTCAAGAATCCTACTGTAAAAACAAGTTATATAGGGCGGGAAAGATGACTCATCAGTTAAGAGCGCTTGAAGGAACCTGAGTTCTGTTCCCAGCCCCCGTATCTGATGACTCACAGTTGCTTGTAACTCCGGCTCCCGGGGATCCAGTGTCTTTGGCCTCTGTGGGTTCTGAGTTCATGCGAACCTATCCACATGCAGACATATCCACCCACACATGATTAAAAATAATAAACATAGTGGGGCTGGAGAGATGGCTTAGTGGTTGAGAGCACTGACTGCTCTTTCAGAGGTCCTGAGTTCAAATCCCAGCAACCACATGGTGGTTGAGATCTGATGCCCTCTTCTGGTGTGTCTGAAGACAGCTACGGTGTACTTATATAAAATAAATAAATAAATCTTTAAAAAAAAATAAATACAGCCAGACATAATGGGGCACATATTTAGTCTAAGCACTTGGGAGAGGCAGGTAGATCTCTCTGACTTAAAGCCCAGCCTGGTCTACATAGCTAGTCCCAGGCCAGCCTGGGCTACATAGTGAGATCTTGTCTCAAAATTTTTTTTAGGGGTTGGGGATTTGGCTCAGTGGTAGAGTGCTTGCCTAGGAAGCGCAAGGCCCTGGGTTCGGTCCCCAGCTCCGGAAAAAAAAAAAATTTTTTTAAAGATTTATTTGTTTATTATATATATATATATATATATATATATATATATATATATATATACACACACACACTGTCGCTGTCTTCAGACACCAGAAGAGGGCATCGGATCCCATTACAGATGGTTGTGAGCCACCATGTGGTTGCTGGGATTTGAACTCAGGACCTCTGGAAGGGCAGCCAGTGCTCTTAACCACTGAGCCATCTCTCCAGCCCTTGTCTCAAATTTTAATTAATTCTTTCTGGTTGTGTTTTTTCTTGAAACAGGGTTTCTCTATGAAAAAGAGCCCTGGCTATCCTGGACTCACTCTGTAGACCAGGCTGGCCTCAAACTTCATAGAGATCCGTGTACCTCTGCCTCCCAGGTGCTGGGATTAAAGGCATATACCACGATGCCCAGCAAAAATAGTTTTTTTTTTTAAGTTTAAAATAAAATAATCTAGGGGTTGGGGATTTAGCTCAGTGGTAGAGCACTTGCCTAGCAAGCGCAAGGCCCTGGGTTCGGTCCCCAGCTCCAAAAAAAAAAAAGAAAAGAAAAAAAAAACAAAATAAAATAAAATAATCAAAGAGCAGTTATTGCAGGATATTTGATCACACTGTGAACCCTGAGATTGTGTTATTTACAGAAAAAAAAACTGCAGACTCTAAGTGGACTCTGGCTTAGGTCTTGCATTTATAGGCCCCTAGATCCTCCCTTTCCCCTCTTGGTACCTGTATAGATGCCCACCCTATGCCTTCCCCTATTTCTCCCCACAGTGATTTCTGGCAACAAGAAGCTACCATTTCAGGAGACCTGCTTTCACGTTCCTTGTCTACCTATGTCCCTCTAAGTCTCCTTCAGTGCATGGCCCTGCTTGCTGTGCAAGTATGAAAACTGGAGTTCAGATACTCAGAGCCCTAGTTAAAAAAAAAAAGGACACGAAATGTGGTGCCAGGAACAGGCAATCCCAGAACGGACAAATAGATGGGACAGATAGGACAAGGCAGTCCTCTGCTCCTCGAGGGCCAACTAGCTCGGTACACACAGAGGTGAACCAGAGACTGCCCTACACAAGGTAGAATGAGAGACACCCTTGTTGTTGTAAAATTATAAAAAGTAAAAGCTGTCTTTTATTCCGCTCTAGGTCCGGAACTGTAATGCCCCAAGATATCTGCTAGAAATCTTAAGTCTCAGTTAGCAAAGCCTGTCACCCGCTTTGCTCCATCCCATATCACACTGCAGAAGGCCTCTCTCTGAGCCTGGCGGCAATCTCTCTACCCATCTAGTTCCCAAGGCAGGTTTCCATGCCAGAAACACACATCCCAACTCCACGGCATCCCACACACTCTCCCAAACTCAATTCTCCACAAGAAAGAACACACAACACAATAACCTCTGATCCAATTGGTAAGATATAATTGCCCACCTAGACATACAAAGCCCGGTACACATCCATCCCTTAAGAACATTCATAACAACCTGTAAAGGTACAGCGTGGAATCTTAACGTCAGCTTCCATGTTCTCTCTCAGTGGCTTCTCCCAGTCTCCTCCTCTTCCTTCAACCTTTCCCGTCCATCCTTCCTTCTCGTCCAATGACAGGCCTCCTTCTATCTTGTGCCTGCCTCACCTGTGATATCACCCCACACACCCTGATTGTCCCCTGACTTCCTCATGTATGTGCATCATGTGTTCATTCTCTCTCTCTCTCTCTCTCTCTCTCTCTCTCTCTCTCTCTCTCTCATGCAAAGAAATACTAATTCTCTTTGTTCTCTATGAAAATTATCTTGGCTATTTTCTGTTCTACATCATTTACATTTCCATACAAATATGAGAACCAAAGTATTCACTTTCAATTTTCTTTTATTTAAAGATTTATTTTAGTCATAGACATGCATGGTACCTGTGTGTGGTTATATGCCCATGCATGCAGGTGCCCTGAGAGGACAAAGGTGCCAGATCCCCTTGGAGTTAGAGTTACAGACAGTTGTGTGCTGAGAACCCAACTTGGGTCCTCTGCAAGATCAGCAGGCGCTGTGAACTGCGGAGTCACTCCTCCAGACCCTCTCTGTTTATTTACCATTTATCTTTATTGTGGTGAGACGGCCCAGCAGTTAAGAGTATTGGCTGCTCTTCCAGACAACCCAGGTAAGCTGGCGGTACAGACACCTCTGCAGGCTAAACACCCGTATACGTAGATGTTTTAAGTTACTTAATGAATTTTTTGAGGTTATGATATAATTACATCATTTCCATTTTCCCTTTCCTCAAGCCAAGTCTCCCATATGCCTCTTGTCTTAGTTACTTTTCTAAAGCTGTAGAGAGGCATCGGAATTTAGAGCATCATGGACTCTAACTCTGGCAGCAGCAACAGCTAAAAGCTCAGATCTTAATCCTCTGAGGAGGCCATATCTCTTAATGCTTCCCAAATGATTCACCAACTGGGAGTCAAGTGTACTCAAACATATGAGCCTATGGGAACCACACTTTTTCAAATCACCGCCCCTCTTTGCTTTCTTTCAAATTTATGGCCTTTGTAAAGTTAATTGTTGCTACATGTATAAATGTGTGGTGGTTATATATATACACACACACACACATATATACATATATATAATTCGTAATTCGTATGTTTTATGTGTGTGTGTGTGTGTGTGTGTGTGTGTGTGTGTGTGTGTGTGTGTGTGTATAAACTTGTATGGTTTCAGGGATGACCATTTGGTATGGGACAACCAATTGGTTTGCCGTTCCTTCGGGAAGATTCGTCTTCCCACCCAGCATCCCTTAGTCCCCTGTAGTTGTGTGGAGTCGAAGGCTTGTAGCCTTTCCCTCGTTCCCTTCAGAGAGTCTGTTGCTGTTCTTGTTCAGCTCTTGTTTAGGAACTCATGTTAATAAGACTTTATGAGTGCGACCTTTCACATTCCTAGAAGACACAGACTCACGACGAATTCTGTGTTGCTCCGGCTCTTAGAATCTTTCCCGCCCACTTTCACAGTGATTCCTGAGCCCTGGGTGCTGCACGTCTTGTGTTCTACATGTCCCACTAGAGTTGGCTCCACAACTGTGCATTTTGATTGGTTGTAGTTTTCTGTAATGGTCTCCATGCATTGAAAAGAGAAGTTTCCTTTTTTTCTTTCTTTCTTTCTTTTTTTTTTTTTTGGAGCTGGGGACCGAACCCAGGGCCTTGTGCTTGCTAGGCAAGCGCTCCGAGATGTTTCCTTATTAATGGACGAGAACTACACTCACCTGTGGGCATAAGGACAATTATTTAGAATGCACTTAGGGCTTATGCTGGTTTAATCAAGTGTTGGTTGTAGATCTCCTCCAGGATCCATGACTTCATTAGCCCCATGTATTTGGCTAGGTTTCCAGTAATAGGCAAGACCAGGTCTTAAGTACAATTAGAGAGCTGCTGGTTACTGCCATGATGTGTGTGCCACTGCTGCACCCTTTCGGCTATTGTAACCTGTTGTGGTGGTTCACAGGTCGCACACCATAGAACTGCCGATTGTTTCCCTCCATTAGGAGCTTGAATGGTGAGTTCTAGTACCATGGTTGATAGTCCTCAGATGTGGGTCTCCCTGCTCTCGTAGATTGTCACTCAATATGTGGGCAAAGGGAACAGAGACAACGAATGGGGTGTTTGGAAGCCCTGTGAGGACCAGCTGCCAGAAGGCAGATCAATTTTATTTAGGGTGATTCAGGGTCTATAAAGTTTTAGGGTAAGACCATCCAGGATGGGCAAATGTCATTGGCTGGGGGTTTAGGGCACCAAAATTAGCATGGGGAAACATTTCAGGAATCTCAGGTGCTAGCTGAACAGGTTTTATCTACAGGAGAAAGGAAATTGATCCTGTAGTCTAATTGTGACTACATGACATTCCTCAGGTAGAGACATATATGTGGGGGTTTTAAATTCCCCCAGACAAGACGAAAGAGAAGGCCTGCTAGTGAAGGAACTCCCTCATTACATACCGAGCCATAGAAGGCTATCCAATCAATGGCAGACTTCAACGTTAATTAGCAGGGTTTCCCCACACTCAGAGAGGAAGTGTTGATGTCAGTTCCAGCTCAGCGTGCTCTGAGCCCTGTCTCTGAAATACACGGTATCTTCAGCAACAGGAGCCTCTCAGAGGCAACCAAGTACAATAGCTATAGGCATAACGTTTTGGCCGTCTCTTGAGCAAGCCTGTTTTGGTTTGGGGGTGGGTAGTTTTTGGCTCTTGAGGGAGGCACTTCTGCTCAGATGGGAAATTTTCACTTAAACTAAACATGTGTATTTATACACCGACTTAAGTATATTTCGGGATGTTTCAGTAGGTGATTACTATGACGCCTTATGACCTTTCAGATGTCTTTACTCTTATTTTACCCTCGTTCTATATTTACGACCCTCTTCCCTCCTAATTAGAGGCTCCTTGATCCCCCTGTCCAGTCATTGTGCTCTGCTGCATTCCTCTCTGTTGCTCTCCGTCCTTTCAACCTTGGCAATTGCCCCTTGTTACTTTCCTGTTTCCTGCAGTTACTCCGGGGCAATGCAGTCACATCTGAAGATTTGGAGATTAGGAGTCTCCAAAGAGAGAGAGTATGCAATCAGTTTCCCTTCTCTATGGGCTGATTAAGCGTGTTGTTTAATTTTCAAGTATTTGGGGATTTCTTCAATGTCTTTCAGTTATTGTACTCAGTTGTAGTTAAAATTTACTTCAAGACCATGATTGAAATTCTACCTAACTATGAGAAGGAGGTGTATTCTTCATTTCCCCCATGTGATAGTATGTATATGTGAGAAGATTGAATTAGCTCTAAGTTTCAGTCAAGCCTTTTGTAGCATTACTGATTTGTTAAAAATTATTTGCTTGGGGTTGGGGATTTAGCTCAGTGGTAGAGCACTTGCCTAGCAAGCGCAAGGCCCTGGGTTCGGTCCTCAGCTCCAAAAAAAAAAAAAAAAATTTATTTGCGTGCGTGTATGATATGTGGGAGCTGGCATGCACGTGTCAGGGTATGTGGAGGTCAGAGGACGATGTCTGCAGTCAGTTCTCACTCACTACCTAATGTAAGGCAGAGTGTCTCACTGTTTGGGTTGCACTGTGGATGCTGTACCCTGGATTCCACAGTTATGGCCTGCGTGCTTCTCGGCAGTTTCATCTCTGCCTCCCATCCCCCTGGAGGAAGGGGGGGATTACAGATGCATGCGGTTATACCCCTGCTCTTCTCTTCTTTCAATGCGGGTGCCAGAGATCAAACCAGGTCACTGGGTTTCCATGGCGAGCCCTTGTGCCCACGGAGCCCTCTCAACAGCCCCTGGTTTTGTTATCCCAACTATAATTGTTAAGTTTTGTTTCTTCTTTCATTTGCCAGTTTTGGTTTTTGTGTGTAAATCTGTCGTTTTAATTCATACACACAGTAACTGCATTCTGGTTACAAACCGACCACTTACCCTAATAAAATGTCTGCCTACAATAATTTCTTTGTCTTGAAGTCTGTTGTTCATATCAGATTTATTAATGGTTTTTAATACACTGTTTGATGTTTAGATAATGAAATATCCTAGCCTTGAAAAGAATTGTTGCTTACAAAAGTTTTTGTAAGGGTTGGGGATTTAGCTCAGTAGTAGAGCGCTTGCCTAGGAAGCGCAAGGCCCTGGGTTCGGTCCCCAGCTCCGAAAAAAAGAAAAAAGAAAAAAAAAATAAGCAAACAAAATAATTTTGTGTGGGTACACTTAGCCTCCTATCTTGTAGACTGTTGGATTTGTTTCCCTGTGTGCACATGTGCGTGCTTGCATGTATATGAATGTAGGAGCCACTGAAGTCCAGATGAAGATCTCTTGGAGCTGGAACGAGATACACCAGGCCCCCAACACAGGTGCTGGAAACTAAATGCGGGTCTTCTGAGTGCATTAATTGCACTTCCTCTTAATTGCCAAACTATCCATGTAGGCTCCACTATTTGGCTTTTATTTCTTTCATATGTTTTGTTCTTATCTTTCCCCTCCCCTATCTTTTAATTATTTGGGCATACTAAATATTCAAATTCCTTATCAGATGATAAGGAATCTATATAGAGTCTTTTTTTTTTTTTTTTTTTGGTTCTTTTTTTCGGAGCTGGGGACCGAACCCAGGGCCTTGCGCTTCCTAGGTAAGCGCTCTACCACTGAGCTAACTCCCCAGCCCCTAGAGTCTTTATTTTATAAGATTAATGTTTTTTTTCCAGGATTTACAAAGTTCATCATCATGTTGTGTGTAGGGCGTGGGAAGGGTTAGACAGTGTTTCTCTGTGTCCTAGAACTCACTTTGTAGACCAGGCTGGCTTTGAACTCAGAGATCACATGCCTCTGCTTCTC
Organism: Rattus rattus; assembly: GCF_011064425.1. Lineage (NCBI taxonomy): Eukaryota > Metazoa > Chordata > Mammalia > Rodentia > Muridae > Rattus > Rattus rattus. Next base: position 6,898,080 of record NC_046157.1, read on the forward strand.
GAGTACTGGGATTAAAGGCATTTGTCGCCACTGTCCAGTCAAAGTTCTTCTTTAATTTAGGCTACTCTATGTCTAAATAATAAGACCTCATGTTTAATTATTTCTTTAAAAATTTTTGTAAAAGTGTATTTTAGATTGATTTTTTTTCTTTTTTAGGTATATGACTATGCTGTCTTCAGACACATCAGAAGAGGGCATTAGATCCCATTACAGATGGTTGTGAGCCAACATGTGGTTGCTGGGAACTGAACTCAGGACCTCTGGAAGAACAGTCAGTGCTCTTTTTTTTTTTGTTCTTTTTTTCAGAGCTGGGGACCGAACCCAGGGCCTTGTGCTTCCTAGGCAAGCGCTCTACCACTGAGCTAAATCCCCAACCCCAGTCAGTGCTCTTAACCACTGAACCATCTCTCCAGTCCTCATGTTTATGAAACTTACACACCAGTCTGTTTTCATGTTTGTGTCCTATGCTGTGGTTTACACAGTTCATCTCCACATTCAACATGACCCCTGCAGTGTGTTGTCATTTTCTAAAGTTTGTTCTGTTTTCAGTGTGTGTGTGTGTGTGTGTGTGTGTGTGTGTATGTGTGTGTGTGTGTGTGTGTGTGTGTGTGTGTGATATGCACATGTGCACAGGTACTTACAGTGCCCAGAAGAGAACGTTAAACACCTAAAGGTGGAGTTTCAGTTGCTTGTAGGTCAGTTGAGATGAGTTCTGGACACCAAACTCAGGTCCTCTGGAGAGCAGTGCATACTTCTAACCACTGAGCCATCTCTCCTACCCTGTGGGTAGTTTTGTTTTTGTTTTTTAATGTAACTGAATATCTTCTGAGAGAAGTTTAAAAATGAGGAAAGTACTATTTTACATCATCATATTTATCTCTTCTGGTATTTTAATCCTTTCTTCATTTATTTTTCTTTAATCAGGTATAATTTTTTTTCAGCCTAAAATTGTTTTAAAAATTCTTAGTAGACCCTATGTATTGGTATTGGTAATGAAATGCTCTGAGCTTCATTTGTTTGAAAATGGCTTCATTTCCCTACATTCCCTTCTTTTTTTTTTTTTTTTTTTTTTTTTTTTTTTTGGAGCTGGGGACCAACCAAGGACCTTGCGCTTGCTAGGCAAGCTCTCTACCACTGAGCCAAATCCCCAATCCCTTTCCTCTACATTCTTGACGATTAATATACAGTTTAATGTTTTCCTTTTTTAAAATTTGCTTTTTCTATGTCTCTCTCTCCCCCACACCGTGCGCACGTGTGTGTGTGTGTGTGCGTGTGCGTGTGTGTATACATACATTTGGATACCCAGAGAAGCCAGAATAGGACATCAGATCCCCTGAATCTGGATTTACAGGTGGATTTGAACTACCAAATCCTCTGGAAACAGAAGGGCAAGCACTTCCAGCTCCAGGATTTCTTTTTCTCCTGTCACTGTCCACGTGCGATCCTGGGTGCTCTGACTCACACTGTTTCTCATGAGATGTTAGAGGATATTTTTCCCACTATTCCCCCACGGAATGCATATTTCTTCCTCTGGCTGCTTTTCAATTGCTTTCTTGTGACTCCATTTCAGTAGCTCACTACCATGTCCCTGGCATGTTTGAGTTCACTTTTTCTTTTTAGGGCCTCCGGAGATGCTCAGATCTGTGGGTTTATGTTTTGGATATTTGGGGTGTGTGGGGTGGGGTGGTGGTGACGTTTATTCATGCTGTGACCATCATTTAAGTGCTTTCCTACCAAATACATCTCACCTGCTATCCTCAGAGCTGAACTTCAGATGCAGTAGCTGACCCGATACTGTCAGCAGGTCACTGACAGGCCACGTGCAGCATTTGTTTTTTTTGTTTTTTTTTCCTGGAGCTGGGGACCGAACCCAGGGCCTTGCGCTTGCTAGGCAAGCGCTCTACCACTGAGCTAAATCCCCAACCCCCATGTGTAGCATTTGTATAGGATGGTCCCATAGACTCCTATATTTGAAGGTTGGTGGACTGTTTAGGAACAATTAGGAGTGTGGCCTTGTTGTAACTGGGTGTCTTAGTCAGGATTTCTATTCCTGTACAAACATTATGCCCAAAAAGCAAGTTGGAGAGGAAGGGGTTTATTCAGCTTACACAATCACCTTGCTGTTCATCACCAAAAGAAGTCATGACTGGAACTCACACAGGGCAGGAAGCAGGAGCTGATGCAGAGGCCATGAAGAGATATTTACTGGTTTGCTTTGCTTCCCCTGGGGTACTCAGCTTGCTTTCTTATAGAACCCAAGACTACCAAGCCCAGGGATGGCACAACCCACAATGGGTTGGTTCCTCCCTCCTTGATCACTAGTTGAGAAAATGCCTTATAGCTGGGTCCCGTGGAGGCATTTCCTTGACTGAGGCTCCTTTCTCTGTGGTAACTTCAGCTTGTCAGGTTGACACACAGAACCAGCCAGCACTTTGGGATTACCCTTTTGTCTCTCTGTCTCTGTCTCTCCTGCTTCCCACCATGATAATGAACTAACCTGAAACGGAAGGCAAGTTGTCTTTTATAAGTTACTGTGGATGGACATGGTGGTATGCATGCCTTTAATCTCCACCCTTGGGAGACAGAGGCAGGATGGTTTCTGAGTCTGAGGGCAGCATAGTCTACAAAGCAAGTTCCAGGACAGCCGAAGCTAGAGAGGGAAACCCGTCTTTAAAAAAAAAAAAAAAAAAAAAAAAAAAAAAAAAAAAAAGAGTTGTTGTCTTGGTCATGGTGTCTCCTAATAGCTACAGGACAGTGGCTATGTTAACAATTCAGGCTTTTTGTCATTTTGGATCCAAGGCCATATGTTCTGTTTAATGATTTTCTTGTCCTTAGTGTTTTATCAAACCTATCTAGTGAAATCTTTAATTCATACATTTTGGTTTTGGTTGCTAGAATTTCCATTTAATTTTTTATATTTTTGATCTTTTAAAATATTTTATTTATTGTATATGAGTACACTGTACCTGTCTTCAGACACCACACCAGAAGAGGGCATTGGATCCCATTACAGATGGTTGTGAGCCACCATGTGGTTGCTGGGAATTTAACTCAGGACCGCTGGAAAAGAGGTCAGTGCTTTTTTTTTTTTTTTTTTTTTTAATTCTTTTTTTTTTTCAGAGCTGGGGACTGAACCCAGGGCCTTGTGCTTGCTAGGCAAGCGCTCTACCACTGAGCTAAATCCCCAACCCCGAGGTCAGTGCTTTTAACCACTGAGTCATCTCTCCAGCCCTATTTTTGATCTTTTAATTCTCTTCCATGTTTTCTCTCACAATATTGTCTCTCCCTTACAATAGCTGTGAGTAGGAGGTTTTTCTGGTGTTAAGACAGGGTTTCAAAGGCTGGCCTTTGATCTTACTGTGACTGGGAAAGACCCTAACCTTGAACTTCGGATCCTTCCTCCTCCCCATCCGGAGGATCAGGGTGCAGATTTGTGCACCCCTGCTGACTTGTGTGGTACTGGGGACAGAATGGAGGACTTTGTACACAATGAGTATTGTCAGCTGAGCCACATCCCCAGCTCCTCCATCATCTTAATGTGTTTCTACTGAGTGATTTTCTTCTTGGCTATAGATACTTCCTTTTCATATCTATAATTTTGAAATTATATTACACTGTGACATGTGAAGTTTTTTTTAACTAATCATTCCACTAGTTTACATCTCATATGATATCACACTTCCAGGTTACCCCCTCCATCAACACACCCCCAGGATTTTTTGTTTGCCTTTTGGTTTTCTGAGATGAGGTTTCTCTATGTAAATTTAAGTGCATGTTTGTGTGTATGCAGGTGAGTGAAGGCACTGAGGTAGGGCAAAATAACTAAGTTATAGGCACTTCTGTGGTGCCCAATGTGGATACTGGGAACCAAACTGGGGCATCTGTAAAAGCAGCAAGCACTCTTCTACTGAGCCATCCTTCAGCCCATTAAAAACAAACAAACAAACAAACAAACAAAAAACCCCAAAAACAGCCTTTGGGGTTGGAGAGATGGCTCAGTGGTTAAGACTGCTGCTGACCATTCTCCCAGAGGTCCTGAGTTCAATTTCCCAGCAACCACATGATGGCTCACAACCATCTGTAATGGGATCTGATGCCCTCTTCTGATGTGCCTGAAGACAGCTACAGTGTACTGACATACATTCAATCATTTTTTAAAAAATAAGTTTATATAGGAGACTTTTAAGCTACTTTAGAGTGGATGTAGAAAGAAAAATCTTTCATTACATCCTCCACAGGTTCTAGACCTTGGGTTCAGCAGGGATCTGTACCAAAGAAGAGGGTTTATAAGGGTATGGGACTATGTGTGTGGTGACCTGGAATGGAGGCAGCAATCAGGATGTAAAGTGAGTGAATGAATGCATAAATGGAGGATAGCCCAGTAGTGGTCGGTGCTCTTAGAGGCCTCTGGTTTGGTTTGCTGCACACACACACTGGGTAGCGCAGAGCTGCCTCATGTTAGGACTAATTAGTCTTTCCCATAAAGTGAGGTCGTGGAGGCATCAGTCCGGTGGAGTAAAGAACATCTACCAGACCTAAATGAGACCGGTAGTTCAGCTCTTCTTCCTTGGACCAGCCTGCTGGGAGTCTCAAATGTACAGTTTGGCCAAAGACTTGAGGTTCCCAAGCTGATTTCCTTAATACCTCCCTTCTTGGTTACCTGCTCCACAGGTTCAAGAGCCCAGGGACCCTGAATAGAGTCCATCTTATGCCTTGCAGTCCGCTGTGCTCAGAGCATGGCTCTGTCAACAGTCCAGAAACTGGAATAACCCCAAGGCTTATGGGCCACCTTGCCAGCTTTTGAGAGCCATGGTTCTGCATTACCAGTATAACTAATAAATGATGTTGTAGTATGGTTTAGGGATGATGTGATAGTAATATACTAAACCATAACTTGTAGAGATGGTCACGTGACTAGTCATTTTTCAGTGCTGGGGGATTGAAATCAGGGCTTCACTCACGCTGGCCACTCCGCCTCCAAGCCTACCTTCACCTCAGTCTGTTCAAACTTTAAGCTTACAGAGTAAACTAAGGTATTGTGACAAAGTAGTGTTATTAACTATCCCAGGCACCCAGAAGCATATGGGACATTAAGAAACTCCTTTTTTGATCATCGCCCAGCCTACAATACAGACACAACCAGAAGCTCATGCATCTTGCTTATCCTTAGGCTTAGGTTAGCCATCGTGATATGTATATTTTAACACACATGGTATTGGCTTTCCTGTTCCTAAGGCCTACACAGGTGTTCAAAAACCATCTAGCCGGGGGTTGGGGATTTAGCCCAGCCGTAGAGCGCTTGTTTAGCGAGCGCAAGGCCCTGGGTTCGGTTCCCAGCTCCAAAAAAAAAGAAAAAACAAACAAACAAAAAAAACCCCATCTAGCCGTTCTTAGCAGACGCAGCAATAAGGGAACCAGAGTCACATTTATACAACCTCTAGCCTCCAGGCTGCATAGAATGAAAACTTACTGGTTATCTACCTCAACTGTACTCACCCCAGGAGAAAACGCTGAAGTAAACACTGCCATCTACTCCTGTCTGGGACTGGGTTGAGGGGCATAGGAGAAAGATGTAGACAGAATTACTGAACACCCCATTTGTAAAAAGCCTGGTCCTGCTCCAACAGCTGCAGCAGACTCATACGTGCACAAGTGACAAGGTCTGGATGCTCATATGGGCCCAAGTCAGCAAGCCAGCTGGCGCCTGGTGTCAGCTGCTTCCTGGACAGCCTTTTACCTTCTGCTGAATGGAGGTAACCCTGCCAGCCCCCAGCCCCACACCGAACCATTAGCTCTACACTCCATGGTAGAAGCCAGAAACATGTCTAATTCCATTCCTCTGAGGCTCCTTTTGATGAAGTTTAACCCAAGTGCTGTTTTAAGAAGTGGAGACTCAACCTCCTTCCTGACAATGGTTCAGATCTCACAATTTAAAATGACTTGGTTTGTAATCAATCTGCATCTCTATTGTTTGTTCACTCCACACTGCGGTGCATTTCCACCTCATTAGATGTTTTCCACTTAGTGCTATCAATGTGTCCCGCCATCCTATGGCAGTATAATGGAATGTCCAATGTCCTAACTGCGTATGAAAGCGTAAGTTTGTAGTAAATTTAAAATAGAAACAGCAGACCAAGGTTAGCCTGGTGTACAGTAGTAAGAGTCTCTAAAACAAAATTCCATAAAACATGAAAATTTAATTCTCCAGCTGTTCTCACTTAATGGTTTGTAATCTGGGGTTCGTGTAAGTCCCAGAAGCCATGGGATTCACTTGCAGGCCAATGACTTACTTACCTATCAAGCCGGGATCCTCACAAGCACCTTCCTTCTTATATTCTTTCCTTGCTCTTTTCCCAACAACCTCCTCTTCCTATCATTCCTTCGCTTCCCTACCAGTCAGCTTTGATCAATCTTCAACATGGTGCAAGAGAGAGCCAAACCACTTGGAACTCAGAAGCACCAGGTGTCTCCATTCTATCCTTTTTAAGTGCTTGGGCACAAACCAGGACCCCACCAAGCTAGGAGGCATTCTATTCTACCTGAGCAACACCCCACCCCCTTTACGACTACAGAATAAGGGGTTGGGGATTTAGCTCAGTGGTAGAGCGCTTGCCTAGCAAGCACAAGGTCCTGGTCCTCAGCTCCAAAAAAAAGAAAGACTACAGAATAAAATTGTACTTGAGTGACAGGCATGATGGCTCATGCCTGTGAATGCTATTAGCTTACAGGAAGTCACTTCCTTTCATGGCATGTCACTTCCTTTTTAGGCATGGTGCTGTATGCCTAAACCCAGTACTGGGAGTTCCCTGGCTAGTCCATCTAGTGCAAGCTTCTAGTTCAAAGTAATAAAGGAATCTACCTCCTTCTCTGGCCTCTGCATGCAGATGTGCACACACAGCTGCTTTAAATACTAGCATCTGGAGTGAAAGTTCATGCTCTTGTTCACAAAACTCACATCTTCTATTATGCTGCCAAGACCCTAGTTTTTTCCTTAGAAACCTTGTACCTAACATCAAGCTTCAGACTATTATTTTATGACTTTTACACATAAATCAACTTACCCCCAACTCTTGCCCACATCTCCTACATGTTTTATAGCCGCCATTCTTGCCTGACCTCAGATATTTTGTGATTTTACTAAGACAGCAAAGCTACTCTTAAAAAAAAACATGTTATATGATGCATAGTGTATCTGTGTGCTGTGTACCCTCAAGAACCCATTCCCCAAAGCATTTTAGCCATTAAATTCAGGCTCAAAATAAACCATAAGTCAATCAGCTCAAACAAAATTGTAAGCGTTATCATTTTAGTAAACTATAATCTTTCTCCAGGATGTAACTTCTCTGCTTAATCCAAACAGCAATATTCCTGGGCTCGGTTAAACAGCCTTTCACAAGATCCTACTGATAACTATTTTGATTCAGCATTCCTTTGCAACTACATTTTAGTCCCAGTCTGCAGTTTTAAGACACAAAATCTCCCATTAATACCTAAGAATTGCAGATATTTCAAACACTTAAAATCCCATTCTTCAATCTGGTAAGATCCTAAATTTTTACAAGATTTATCTGGAGGTATGCTAGCTACACAAGGGGCCAAAGGTATCTGTTTCTACGCAGTTAGGAATTACAGGAAGCTAGGAACCTTCTTTCTTAAGGGCTAAGTCATTTTCCACTCCCTTAATCCCAGCACTCACAGGTAAAACTGAGAAGCCAGCCCAGTCTACAAAGTGAGTTCCAGGATAGCCGGGGCTATAGAGAAACTGGGGGGTAGTTGGGTAGGTGTGCTGGGCTTGGTGGTACATGCCTTTAATCCCAGCAGTTAGTAGGCAGACAGGATGAACTCTGGATTTGACACCAGTCTGGTCTAGACAGCAAGTTCCAGTTAGGTAGTACTAGACAGATCAGATCTCAAAAACAAAAAGCCCTCAAACTCCAAAAATTTTTAAAGGGGAGTGTGGGGTGTGAGAGATTTTGGAAATTGGACAAGAATATTAGCAGATACAATTTAGGGCATTTGTCTCTCAAACTACCAAACACCTAAGCATTCTATTGGTCACAAATAACAGTACACACAAGCCTTATTAGATACCTACGTTTATGTATTTATACTAAAGCTGCAGTACCTGCCTTATTTCTATAATAATAAAAATTACATTATTGGACCCGAGAACACTTAAACAGTCCTCAAAACACTGAGTGAATTGGGCCTCCTTTGTTAAGCAAAGGACCTGAAAATCCTATTTAAATTATGAACAGGCAGTCCTCATCCATGACACACATGTGATCTCTTCTCTCATTCTATACTTTGAAGAGAACTTGTTGCCCTTGAAAGACCTGGATTTGACTTTCAAAATTAACATGGCAGTTAACTAAAATCTACAAAGCTCCAGATCCAAGAGATCCAGGGATTCTGACCCCCCACCCCCAGCCTGTATTCAAGCACAAATTAATGGCACTTACTGCCCTTTATCTTATAGCTAAGAAAACTTAAGATTAAAATTGATCTAGAATTTGAATAACAGTATCTCATCTCAATGCCCAACTGAAAATTTAGTTCAACTTGTTACTGTTACATTTAAACTAATGTGACAGTCAACAAACCCCTGTCTTGCTTTTAGAGACCAACTGGCTTTTCATCAAAATGCATCCTGGAGGAATAATAAACAATACAGTGGAAGTGAAAACTACCTCATAAAAATGGTCTAAATGGAGCCTAGTTATGAAAAACATCAGCCTGCGCTTTTCTGAAGTACATTTACTCTGTTTGGCTGTCTAGAAAGACACTGTCATCATGGGCTACATAGAAGTCTGGAAAACCCACTTGAAGGCAACAGCAAAGTCCCCACCCAGGTCTGAATCCCGGCACTGTATCAAGGTAGCCTTAGCAGAACTTCTGCACATGAATCCTAAAGTAGTAAGTAGCACTTATCAAACACCTGTGTGTACTTAAATAACATCCAGTGCTAAGAAAGCACACAGTAAGCCCTGCATGTAACAGAAGCAAACCACTTGCTTTGCAAAATACCCAGAACATGTGGGAAGGAGGTTAGCTATTTAATACCTCAGCCCCAAAGAGAAACTTTCATTCCATATCTACCAACGTATTTGAGAAACACATTTAATGTTATCTTGAAGCGAGAACAGTATTGCACCAGGCACTAAATAAACTACAGGACTTTAATTACAACAGTTAAAAAGAAAACCAGCACTTCTTTGTAAAACAAGTTGCATCAGCAATTTTTCTTGCTTGTTTATTTAAACAGTTCTCAAAACATTTGAGTGAATTGGGCTTCCTTTGGTAAGCAAAGGACCTGAAAATCATATTTAAAAAATGAACAGGCAGTCTTCATCCATGACACAGGTGTGGTGATCCCTTCTCTCATTCCATACTTTGAAGCACCCAGTATTTTCATAGTCTAAAGGCTAGAAGAACAAGAGTACATTTGTGGTGGAATGTATTGTCACTTGCTGATTAGTTGAAATACCATTATCTCCTTGTAACAGCCTTAAGAAACAGCCTTTTAAAGGCATGTATCTATCTGTAGCTCTTACTCCCTGCTATATATAATACAGATTACATAAAGGCCGACAAATCCACATTAATGTAAGCATTAAGCATTAGCTGTATGGAAAGATTCTTGTTCTAATACTAGCAGCACAGAGTTACAGCGTATTTTTAACACTTAATTGCAGGTATTATCGAATATGGCAAGTTTCATGGACTCCTGAAAGAAAATTTTTATTTATTTATTTTTTACTGATAACTTAAGAATGGTTCTTGTTAAGCATTGATATTTAGAAAGAAAAGTAAAAATCAAACTTGTTTATTGTTGCTTTTTGCCATCTGGTAGCATTTTACACACAGGCTTCGATCTTCAGAATACCCTGGATTCAGTAGAAAAACCTTTTAAATGAAGTTTTGTACAATAGAAACTTCTCAGCAGTCAAAATTTGGACTGTAAAAAAATACATGCAAAACATACTTTTCTGAAAACACTTAACTTTGAACAAAGCACCGAACTACACAAATGCAGAATGAAAACAGCATTTCAACTCCACCAAAAGTAGTCATCATAAAAGGTGTAAAAGTCACCTAACTTCACTAGGCACTGTTCACTTTTTAAACAGGAGACAATAGAAAATATTGTCCACAAACAACATCCCAGCTCTATGGCAGGTCTCAGAAAGTCTTCAACTTCATGCTTTAATAGCGACCTGGAATGAAAACAAACCATGTATTAAATGGGAGGCTTTTTTATATAATCTGAAAAAAAAATCTCTCCCACAAGATTTTTTTCACTCAAGCATTAATACTAGTTTATAAATGCATAAGAGGGGTTGGGGATTTAGCTCAGTGGTAGAGCGCTTGCCTAGCAATCTCAAGGCCCTGGGTTCGGTTCCCAGCTCCGAAAAAAAAGAAAAAAATAAAATAAATAAATGCATAAGAAATAAATTCAATTTAGTAAGCATATATTTAAACCATTCATGTATCACAGATTAAACTATGGGCCGACATAACCAGTTAGATAGAATGGAACAACATGGACTTGCAAATTCTAACAACCACAGCAAATCACATTACACCAGATAAAGACCCATCAAGGTAACTTACGAGGTGAGTAGGATCTTGATCGAGAACGAGACCTGTATCCTCCACGACTGTAGTAAGGAGAAGGTGACCGCCTTCTGTAAAAAAATTAAGATTGCATCTACATCTATAGGACATTGGGCTAAGAAAGAACATAAAGCCAAACTTTTGCCAGTTCCCAAGCTAGAAGGCTCTTAATCAACCTTTAAAATGTAGTATATTAGGTCCAAATATCAAATAATCATTATAATTAAAGTATGTTTACTCTTTAAAATGCTGTTCTACAGCAAAAAACACCATTCATTCAAGCCATTTTCATGAACACTAAAAAGAAAATCCACTAATGGATAAGCTTTAGTTTTCCTGTTTTCATTTTCATGTGTAAATTAAAAACAAAAGAAAACTTAAGAGCATGTGGACTGAGCAAGCAGTCTCCATGTGATTCAAAGCTTATAAAATGCACGATCTAAAAAAATGGTGTTATCAACTAATTATCCTATAAGCTCAATTAACTTACAATTTCTATAAATCCCTTTTCATTGTCTACTGAAAACTATTTTTCCAAACTTGAAGGAATCAAATCCTGGTCAGAGAGACAGCTAACAGTGAAGGGCAATGGTTAATCTAGCAGATTCCCAGCATCTACAAGGTGGCTCTCAAAATGTGAAGCCCTCTTCTGTCCTCCAAGGATACATCATCTAAGCATGAATGTGGGAGAAATAAATACAGGCAAGATATGCAAATGAATTAATCTTTAAAAAGCCAGTTATGATAGGGCACAAGCCTTTAATGCCAGCACTTAAGAAATTTTACAACAGAAGCAGACAGAACTCTTTGAGTTCTAGGATCCTTCCTCACCTATCTCAAAACAAAATCTGTTGTACCACTTAGAGGCAGTTGTCTAAGTATCAGGCAAACATCTTTACAAGTATTCTACTTTACCCGGATTTAAAAAAAACCCTTTGGCACACCTGTAAATCTGATCTCTATCTTGAGCTGCTCTCCATCCACCTCCTCCTCCACCTCCTCCTCTGTAAAGACAGAAAAAGGAGCCAATTGTTTAGTTAGAACAATCACCACAAATAACAGACAAAACCCAGTTCTCACAGTTAACATGTTAAAGAACAGTCCCCCGTCCCACTAAACACAGCAATGATAATGGGAATGGGGAGATGCCATTTTGATAGAGGTCTGGACTTTAAATATTAGAGACTTATGCATAGAAAACACTGTATGAACAACTGTCCACTTCTTGAACATGAAAATACAAAACCAAAAGAACCCATGCATACCACACCGAAAGGAAGCCAAGAGGTGTGACCCACACTGAATTATACAAGTTTACACTAAAGCTTTAGAACTGTTTGGTGACTGATGCCATACAGACACAAAATTAAGTTTCACCTTTGTATTGGCTAAGTTTTTCTTCATCTTTAAAAAAATTAATCAGGCATTCAACTACTAAAATTTGCCCTAAATCCCAGCTATTTCTTACATTCTAAAAGCTTGGGTCTTTTTGTACTGCTTTTTGTGTGGATTGACTTCTACACAGCTTACCTGTATGATCTGCTGTAATAGTCCCGGTCATCATAACCCCGATCATATCCTCGGTCATAATAGTCCCGGCGTCGTGAACTGCCACTGTGAATGACAACATATCTTTTAGCAGCCCTCTCTTGCTAAAACTGGTCCTCATAGATAGAAAGAGAACTCAACTCAACCTAGTACCTTGGATATGATTAAACAAACGTGTCTTTGGACTTCCTGTACAAAAAACCTGAAGATATCTACTAATAGACCTCTTTAAGTATGTATGCTAACCAGAAAATATTTCTATATATTAATTTATCAGTATCAATACCATGTTTTCTTTTTTCCTTGTTACACTTTATTATTTGTAAGTGTATATCCATATGCAATGTTTTGATTTTAGGAGCACACAAATCTGACTTTGTATTAAAATTCAGCCAACAGTTGGGTACAGTGGCACACATTTCTTTAATTCTAGCACCAAAGAGGCATAGGGGAAGTTAGATTCCTGTGAGTTTGAGACCAGCCAGGATCCTTCCTTTGTTTTGTTTTACTGTTGATGTTCTGAGACAGTTTTCAGTGTAGCCCTGGCTGCCCTGAAACTCACTCTGTAGACCACATTGGCCTTGAATTCACAGATCTGCTTGCCCCTGCCTACCATGTGCTGGATTTAAAGGTTTGCAACACCACTGATATCTGACCTTAAAAAAAATTTAAAAAATAATTTGAAGCTGAGACTAGCATCTGCAATTTAACCCCTCTCCCACCTCACACATTTTAAAATACATTTAGAGGTTCTAAAGATGGATCAATGGGGGGTTGGGGATGGGGATTTAGCTCAGTGGCAGAGCGCTTGCCTAGGAAGCGCAAGGCCCTGGGTTCGGTCCCCAGCTCGAAAAAAAGAACCAAAAAAAAAAAAAAAAAAAAAAAAAAAAAGATGGATCAATGGGTAAACTGTTTGCTGCTCAAGTATGAGGTCTAAAATAGGTCAATGTAATTAAGTACCCACAAAGTCACAGCCTCATTGCAGCCAGTCAGTAAACTATAGATTCATTGAAACATCGTTTCAAATTTGAAACTGGGACCCATGATTTAGAGCAGCCCAATCTTTTTTTTCGGAGCTGGGGACCGAACCCAGGGCCTTGCGCTTCCTAGGTAAGCGCTCTACCACTGAGCTAAGTCCCCAGCCCCAGAGCAGCCCAATCTTAAGCAAAGCTTCTTTTGAAACTGGACAGTAGATTAAGTGTGTATGGAGTGTTCAACCATAAATGGGACATCAATATCAATCTATTCCCCACCCAGACTCAAACACCAGGGAAACAGGAGGAAGATTCTAAAGCTACAGATAGAGGATTACCACACTATAAGGAACCAGCTAGCTGTAGCTGCTGGCTGCTGGTGGAGAAGAGTCAGTTTTCTAGGTGTTAAGAAGCATGGTAGGCTGAGCAGGTTCCAATAGATGCACACACATTCATGAAGCATAAGGAAGTATTAGACTCAGTGTATTTTTAAAGGGGAAGAAAAAAAGAGGACAGGAGAATAGGAGGGTGTATACCTGGGGGAAGACAACATGAACAGCAGGGTTGAAAAGGAAACAATCTCCAGAAACCACATAAACCACTAAGGGAGGAAGGGTCTCCACAAAGTTGCCCCCTGAACCTTACATGTGATTGTGTATATAAACAACATCAAAGAATTTCTTTTAAAAAGGCGTCGAGAGATTGGTGGGGGTGGGGGGAATAGGGCAGGACAGAGGAAGATACCCAATCCACACATCTAGATCATTTAAGTACCCACCCATTCTCACACAAAAAAAGTTTAACTTACTAAGTGGGTCTCCCCATATAAATTCCTGGTGTTGGGGTATGGGGCCTTTTTGTTATAGAGAAATCGACCCTAATTCGACGTCCATCAAGCTCCATTCCATTGGCACGTTCTTTAGCCTTCAAAAGATAAAAAAGTTACATACATCCTGGACAATGTATCTAATTCTTATAGCTATTTTTGGCCAGGGGACCAACCCCACCCACAATTTATAATGAGTTTACAAAGTGTTTACCTAACTACAGATTTAGATGGCCTTAGCATGACTAACCTGTCTGTGATATCCTAAATGCTGAAATTATACACACATAAAGCACACTAACATCTATGAAGCCCAATTTTCAATGTCCATAAACCACCAGTTGTTGACCAGAGCCCAAATGTTCCCCCACTTCACACTCAGCTGTTGGGAATTAGAAGAAAAATTGTCACTGACATTTTATCATTCAAAATGCCTGCTATGGAAGCCAAAAGCCTCAATAAAAAAAGCTTGATTGGCTTTTCGAATTTTATCAAAAGCTTATTTCCTGGTCTCAACAATAACTGACAGACTCGTTATTAGCGATTTCTCTTTACACTAAAATGAGCATGGACTAGAGAGATGGCTCTGCAGTTCATTGTTGGCTGCTTTTCCAGAGGACGTGGAATTCAATCCCCACAGAGGCATGCTACGGTCTGTAGCTCCACTTCCAGGAGCCCCGATACCCTCTGATGGCTTCCAGAAACACTGCACACACAATGCAAAGAGATACTCATGGACATATAAATTTAGGGTCTAAAATGTAAAGTAGCACATTTCTAAACAGGTAATCACAATCTCACTTTCTATTGAGTCAGGCAAGAAATTCAAATGATGAATTCACTTATTTGCTAACAAGTACCTTTAAAGCAGAAGGGGGAAAAAAAACCCAAGCCATGATACTTCATGGCTTATGTACCAACACAGGATTACAGAAACAGCAAGTCAAATACATTAGCAGGTTAGAGCCAGACCCTTAATGAAGCTTAGGTTCTGACTCAAATCTACAGTTGTGTGCCTTAAATCTTAATTTATATACTATAAAATAGAAATTGCTTTGTCAATCACTTGGTTATCAGAACAGTTAACACAATTGGTGTTTTAAAATAAAGTGCAAAGTAAGAATTTACTTACTTCCTTGGCATCATCTACATTTTCAAAATATACAAAGGCAAATCCTCTTGACCGTCTAGACTGCTGGTCATACACAATAGACACATCAGCAATGGGGCCATACTTAGAGAACACTTCTCTTAGATCTCTTTCTGTGGTGTACAAGCTCAATCCAAACACTCCAAGACAACAGTTGGGATCAGGATTTGCCTAGAAAACAGAAATGCGAGATTTTTTAACCTGTGAAAATTTAACATAAGTCTAACTAGTATAGGAAAATGATAAATGATTAGATCAAGCACCATTGTATCTTACAAAACATTGTGTGTGCAATAACCACAAAGAAGGGGAGGAAATCCCACAAGAGAACTAAATTCAACCTTAAAACAAGGGAGGGAGAATAGGACCCCCGTTGAAGGAATCAGAGAAAGAACTGGAAGAGCTTGAAGGGGCTCGAGACCCCATATGTTAAAGACTATACATGGACTGACCCTGGACTCTGACCTCATAGGTAGCAATGAATATCCTAGTAAGAGCACCAGTGGAAGGGAAGCCCTGGGTCCTGCTAAGACTGAACCCCAGTGAACTAGACTGTCGGGGGAGGCGGCAAGGGGGAGGGTGGGAGGGAACACCCATAAGGAAGGGGGAGGGGAAGGGGATGTTTGCCCGGAAACCGGGAAAGGGAATAACACTCGAAAAATGTATATAAGAAATACTCAAGTTAATAAATAAAAAACAAACAAAAAAAAAAAACCAAAAAACAAAAAACAAGGGAGGGATATTAAACCTAACAATCTGCTTTTGGGGTTTGAAGTTCAGCTGAGTATTTATTCTAAGAAAAAATTACAATAAGCAGACGTAAATCAGAACAGCACAATCCCAAACCAAGGGATGGGGGGGCTTTTAAAGACCATTTTGTTCAGTCAGGGACTCACAACTCAGGTTGGCCAAAACTCACTACAATCTTGAATCAACAGTAAGCCACTACACAACTCAATTCCCATCAACGAAATCACAGCTCAATGAATAAAAGCCCTTGCTTTGAACCTTCTAAGCCTGACAAACCAACCCATTCAACCTTGTTCTGACTTCAATATGTACAATACACCCACCCCCAGTTATACACATATAAAATAAAGATGAGTGAAAAACAAAACTTGAGCTGGGTACAGTTATAAACACTTTTATTCCAGCACTGAGCAAGAAGTCAAGTAGATCTTTAGAGGCCAACCTGGTTAACTCTTGAATTTCAGGACATGAGAATAACATTAACACTGTGAACCCTCCTCTTAAAATGGAGCAAGAAATAAGGATGAAGCTTCATAAATTAATTCATACGCTTTTCCCTTCCTTCTGAATGTCTAGCAGCTGAAGTCAGAAAGGGGAATTACATTGTATATTAAGTGATCATAGATGAAACCCACCATAAAATATAACAAATTAAACCCCCAGATTATATTCCAGCCAAATGAGTGTCAAAAGGTTCCAGCAGTTTTACAATCTGACTTACTAGGGAAAGTACACCCCAATGCAGACACTCAGCTGTTAAAGCTCCACTGATCAGCTGGTTCAATTCAATGCTCCAAAAGAATCTTAAGAGACTGGGAGCTGCACCTCAGCGTAGTACTTCAGAAATCTTACCCGGTTCCCAACATGACGCCTTCGAGTAGACATGGGAGAATGGCTGTGGCTGTGGCGTCTGCGATAGTCTCGGCTGTAGGACCTGCTCCGGGATCGTCTATGAGAGCGAGATCGTGATCGTGACCTTGTATAATGCCTTCTAGAACTTCTTCTGGATCTAGACCTGCAAGGCAGAAGTCTTTGGAGTTATGACTAAATAACTATGACAGAAGGCCCTTTTCTCTTTCTCTCCAGCCTAGAGTGAAACGTTGGCCACAACCCACAACAAACCCACCCCTAAGAGCCTTTTAACTTTACAAAGCACTCAAAGTCACAACAAACTCCCTCAAAACATTTCTTCAATATAAAAGGAAAAATCTTCATGTTAATTAAAAATACTTAAAATTCTTTTGAAAACTAGACATGGCACAATTCTTTGGTTCGTGCACACCCTTACCTCTCTCAGGGCTATCTATTCCCTTTATTCCGTATTTCCTACTATGCCCACTAAGAATTTAGGTCATCACAATTAGTTTCTTAAAACATTCATGGGTTATGACTAGAGTATTTACCTCTGTATTATTAAACCAGAACACTTTGAGGGGTGCTGGTGCTGCAAGCAGCTCAAATTCAAAAGGTTAGGTCAGCAAAAAAATAGGGGAAACACCTGAACCCTGCCTCCAGAAGCCCAGGTTATTTCAGTCTTCTGGCCTCCATTGCTAATACCAACATATAACAGATCTTCACTAGTTTATCAATTACCCCATATCAGCAGAGTTAACAGAAGAGATTTCAAAATGGCCTTTTTTACCTAGATTCAGATCTGGATCTTGACTTTGATCTAGAACGTCTTGAATCTTCCTTGGAGCGAGACCTTGCAGGTGTGTGCCGTGCAGATTTCCCCGATCCATGAGCACTTCCACTTCGGGAAGCAGAACGGGATTCCTATACGCAGACGTCAAAAGTTTTAATTTGTATACTGTTTTGGAAATTTTAAAAACAAATAAGCTTCTGTGAGATAAATGGCCAAGGAGAGCAATCCTCTTCCAAAGATAAGAAAACATACGTGAGGGCAGGAATTGAGTATACCTGGTATAATGGTTTCATTGCTTCAACTGACATGAATCAATTGGTTCTTCCACCTTTCTGGAGTAGGGATAAGAAGTATCTAACTTCACTCCCTTAAAAGGTGTCCAAGTCAGACTGTTAAGAACTGCCCAAGGATTCTATCTGGAGAACGATACTACAGAGACTGGGAACGAACTTAACTATGAAGTTTATTCTAGCAATTCAGTAGCAACGAAAACAAATACCCTACAAAACTAATAAAATTTCAAATTAAAGTTTGTTGAATGAAGACAAAAGCAGTAAGGATAATCTTGAGTTTCAAGCTCTGAAGGTAGAAGAACTAACTAGGTTCTTGTTTTTAATGTTTGTGGGGCCCTCCAACAGAACTCAAGAACAACCAAACAGAGGAAGGCAGTAAACAGTTTCAAGAGTAGAGAAGGTAGCAAAGATAGAGTTTTATTGACTAAACTGACAAGAGCCAAGGCAGAATACAACAGGTAAATGAGAAAAAGTAGAAATGATTTGTCAAAGGCACATTCAAACCAAGAATAAAATCAAAGCTCATTGTCTAGGAGCCCAGAAGAAAAATCCTTATGATGCCTAGGCAAATATCATGTACTTGCTTTTCTGTCAAAACTCCAAAGAACCGCTAGTTAACCAACACAAATGAAGTCTCAAAAAAGCACAAAGAAATGGCTAAACAGGTAACCATTTTATAAGCCAAAGGCTTGTGTCAATTAGTAGAAAAACACAAAATAGAATGCAAGAAAAATTCTACAAAGACATTAAAAATAAAAACTAAATAGGTAGACAGTACCAACTCTCCTAGACAGCTAAGTTTACCATAACTAAACTTTTTAAGGCAAAACTAAAAGGACATGAATCTAAACAGACACTTACAAATAAAAGTAACCATAAAAGCTCTCCCTTGACAGAATGTGGCCATTCTCAAAAGGATAAAGATAGAATACAGAATAAGGGAAGCAATTTAAAACATCCCCCCCCGCCCCCGTGCTCAGGAGATAAAAGTACACGTATTTTGTATACAACATAGAAGAGAAGGGACCTCCAGTAAGACAGTTATAGATAACTAGGCCAGACAACTAGGCCCCAAATCATCTAGAAAATACCCGAGTGACGCTAAAACATAGTGTGATGTGAATGTCATAGGGTCATAGGTAGTATCACCTCTCAGACCTTCCTTAATCTCTAACTGTATATAAGAGAACAGCTGCCTTTAATACCAAGATACAGTTTAACATCCATTGCGCTGGTGGGAGACTACTCCAATTACCCAGCCCCTGAATCTCTCTATCAAATGCTCAAGCAAACACATTCAGCAAGGGGTTGGGGATTTGGCTCAGTGGTAGAGCGCTTGCCTAGCAGTAAGGCCCTGGGTTTGGTCCTCAGCTCCAAAAAAAAGAATAGGGAAAAAAAAAAAAAAAAAACACATTCAGCAAGACAATTTACCTCACTCTCTCAGATTAAAAAATACTGAGAGTAGCTTTCTCCATCTTTACTATAGGAAAAAAAGCTAATCAAAATGCTTTCTATTTCAATCCTGTAAGAACATAATATACTGCCACATAGCATAAAACAAAAGGCAAACTTGACTAACAGAAATTTGCCTAGGAATAAAGGGGTAAAAAATAAAAAGTCCCTCTCTCAGACTTGCTGCTGTTTGTTTGCTTAAAGGAGAAAAAAATTTCCAGTATGAAAACTAGCCATACTAAGGTTTCTCTTAAAACTCTAATAAGCTAAAGGGGTCTAAACAGATGGTTTACAATGATCCTCCCAAGGCTCCATTCAGTCTCCCTATCTAATAGCTATCTATATCACAGATGTACTTTTTGAGCAACTATTTCTTAGATCAAAAATGAGGGGAAGTAAGCACCAGAATACAAGATTTCACTTGTCTGTGCATATTGCCACCTTGTTGGACTAAGGACAAGAAAACCCCAAAAAACAAAAAACCAAACTTTTAAACTTTCCCATCAGAGTCTAAAGATGTTAAATCCTTCCAGTTATGCCGAGCACCTTTAATTGGTGTAAAAAATATAAAGATTTTTGTGAAGAAACAAGACTCTGATTAGCTAAATCCAAAGCTCTATGGTAATCGTAAACCTTAAAGCACAAACAACTCTATAAAACCAGCCAGGAAAACCCTTTATACATAATACTTAAATTCAACGTCATGAGAAAGCTATATATATATATATATATATATATATATATATATATATATAAAAAACAAACAAAACCCAAAAAAAACAAAAACTGTGAAGAATTACTCTCTAGAGAGCCAATGTTGAAAGGAAAGAGACCATGAACATAAAGCATAACTAAAACAATGCCAGAAATTTCCAGGAAAAAAAAAGTTCTCATATGAATCTTAGCCATCATTTTAACTAGTGCACAACCTATCAGGAACAGGTCAAGTTTAAGACAAAATCTCAAGCAGCGTGTAGCTCTCAGAGATTAGCAGTTCAGAATCCAAAGCCCTAGATACAGCTTCTAGTTTGTTAGTCATGCTAGTCCTATGCTAGTTAACTTCACAAACTTAGTATTAGAAGTTAAATATTTTCTATGATTTCTTTGCAAAGTAATCTTCCCTGATTGCAAACCCTATTTCAGCCCTGATTTTAATTCAGTTTTCCCTGTGAACAGGACTTAAATGCATCATTCCCAATGGTCTGTAGGAGACACAAGATCCAAAAAAGAAATTAAAAAACAGATGGGAAAATGAATACGCTAACATTATTTTCACTTTAAGTGTATTCAACTTGGGCTATGGAGTAAAATTCCAAATCCACATAAATTTGTGTAAATAAAAAGTTAAACCACTAAATAAGTTTTACAAAGCAACAAACTGTCTCCTATAAGTGAGTGTTGTGTTCTCTTTGCAAGATACAGAGATAATATAAAAATAACTGACAAGGTACACAACATGCATCCTCCACACCATTTAAGTCATTTTTTCCAATAGCTCTAAATACCTGACAACACTCGGAAAAAAAATTAAAGTTGATATAGCTTTAAGATGATAACTGTTAATATTCTGCATGGTGAAGACAACTATTGGTAGTTTGCAGGTTATGTGTGCTTGGTGTTAGCGTTATGCTAATCATCTAACTATATAATCAATCAAAATATAGAATGACAGGAACTTTTTACTTTTTCAGTTGGAGTAGCACACTAGAAGAAAATGTTTACTATAGGATCATTATAATAAACCAAGGATAAGAGAAAAAGGCACAAAGTACCAGCTCTATCATAGTTTTTGAATCAGCTCTCATTTCACTTGTATGATCCATTTCTTTTAAGGGAAGCTACTATATACTTCAGCAAAAACCCTAATTCAGTTGGAACAGGCGTTAAACTGAAACAATGTAAAGAATCATCCTTATTTGGCATACGTAGATCTCAACATTGGACTTAAGTAGTTGTAGCTTTCCACAAATATGTGAAAGTCTAATGGTTTCCTCACGATAGAAGCAATTATAGTGGATGCTTTGCTTACATTTGGGGGATTTAGTCCCATTATCACCCTGGTAACAAACCTCAATTTTTCCAGTAGAAAATATTCTACTATACACTATCAGTGCATTTTGAGAGTCCAAAGGGCATTAAAGTAAGAGACCACCAGTTCCAACTCACTCATGCCCCAGAACCAGTAGAGTTTAATAGATGAAAAGCCTAAGGCAAAACAGAAGGCCAATTACCCAGGATGGATAGCACACTGCTGCAGCCTATTTGACTAAAAATAGTTATTGTTAAAGAATTGCATTTCCATCATTTGACTAAGCAGTTAAAATTAGAATTATTACCTAATTTAAACGATTCCCTTGGAAGTCACTTCTTTACCCTGTATATACTTTCTTCTATTAAACAAATAATGCATGCATGTTTAGCAAAATATACAGGGACACATAAACAGACTAGTAATTACTTAGCGTAGTGCTTTCTGATTCCAGATTACTTCTTATCTTAACTTCATTTTTATTTCTTTTCTTCATTCTTCCGTTTCAAATTCTGACTTCTTTCATCTTCCCCACTTCACACAAATTGCTCAATATTCTACAAGTGGGACTTCTGGTCTGATAATTAGCATGCATTCTTTCTTTTATTTTTTCAAATTTCAGCTTCACTTATTCCTGAGCTTCAAATACTCATTTATAAAACTTGTCAAATGACGACTTCCGCATTTTCCTTCTTCAACATTAACCTTAATAGAAAAAGAACAGGATGAAGAATATTTTAAAACTCCAGGATAAAATCCAGTGCCAAAACTGAAACTAGAAAAAAAAATCCCTTTTTGTAGTTTTGGATTAAAAAAAAAAAAACAAAAAACTAGATATGCAGCTCAAAAAACTGAAACTACATAGTTTCCTGTTGTTAAATTGTAATAATTTGTTTATTCCAAATAAATTTATCATGCTTAACATGAATGTGAAGTGCGTCACTGAACATTTACTGTTCATTTAACATTTTTACAAACTGTAATCACATCTCACACTTCTTATTGTATTAAAGAGAAAATACTAAGTGCCCAAAGCACATCTCTAGTCAAAAAATGACACATTTCCGTACAAAAGTGCAAGAAAAGAAGCATGGACAACTCATCTGCATAATAATGACAAAGGCTGGGGTTGAGGAGATTTACAATATTGTGACTTGTCTAGATAAGGAAATGTATTTAATGCCACATTACTGTGTATTTAAAAACAGCATTGTTAGACAATGTCAGCAAACCTGACTATTTGGATCTGTTCAACCCACCCTTGGGAAACCTGCATTAGCGAAACTGTACCCTAAGAGTAGTTTAATTACTAAATTTAAAACTAAAATCCTGATACTAAATAAAGTTAATCAACTATTACATGCCAACGACTATAAAGAAAAACAGCAAGCTCAATTCCAACAGTGGTTATGCCCAAAGAATTCTGTAAGTTTTCCCCTCTATTAACAAAACATTAGTCTTCTGGATGTCCAAAGGAGAGATGATACTTGAAAGGATGGTTGAGAAAATTACAGTTAACCTCAAATTATTAAAAAGGCCCGCTTTAGCATATTATTGAATTTTAATACAATCTGGGACACTAAGCAAAATACTGTCCATGTAAACCAGCCTAATTCCCCTTATTACCCTGTTAAATATTTCTGCATGCTTACTATTTCCTCCTGTATTCTCTTTTGGTAAAAATGAAATTTCTCAAAAAAAAAAAAAGGGGGGGGACGACAAGTCTTTATTTTTGTATAGGCAACCATGACTATAGTAGATAGTATCTTTTCTAAGAAAAAGCTTATTGATTATCATTTAATCTGGAAACATTTTAATGGCTTTTATTTAAGGGAGTCACAATAATTCATTTCCTTGTAACATCCATCACTAAAATGCAATGGGAAATATTTACTGGAAGCACGAATGTAATCATGGAATCAGAATGCCCAAGCACGTCCTTAGTGCCTGGTCTCCCTAAAGGCTATTTATGTACATGTACAGGGCTTAGATTCAGAAAACATTAAAGCTCTATGTGCCGTGACTTCTCAACATTGAGGCCATTTGGCATTGCCTCATTACCACCTTCCAAGTCTTCCTTCTCTTATACTCAAAAGAACAAAATCACTGCTAAACAATATTTGCATTTAGAATTATTTGAACTTAGCTAAGCTGAAGCAGCCACTTCATAAAACCACAAGTTCAACTACTGGGCTAACATACATACATTTGGTTGAAAAAGAATCCATCCTACTTAGAACACTTTACTTGGGGGAGTAGTTTAATAATAAAATGAGATGAACAAAGAAAAACTCCACCTTGCTACAGAAAGAAAAGATCAGCACAGAAATGAATAAAGGGCTTTTTTTTTTTGAGTCAGTGTCTCATGTAGCCCAGAATGGCTTCAAAGTCATTATATAGCTTTGCATGACCTGATCCTTCTGCCTCCACCCCCCAAATGGGGTAATAGAGGCAGTATTTTCTACTTTTATTCTGCAAGTATTAGAAAGATGGAGGAGAAAAATCCCCAAATGTTTAAGTAGTTTCTTTAAAAGAAAAAAAAAAAAAAAAAAAAGAGGGAGACCTGACACACCTATACTAGCTATAAAGTATGATTTTTATAAACGTGTAAAAATACCAAAACCTTAAACTTATGTTGATAACAATCATTCCCTCAAAAGCACATATATAAATCTTTTTGGTTAGAAAGTTCTTATCCACTATCTAAGCACAAAAATTTTAATGCAGAAGAGGGCCCCACCCAAAAACACATGAAAATCTATGCCAATAAGTAACCTAAAAATAGCCCCCAAAACCCAATTCAAAGCAATGATTTGGGGATTATAATTTGTTAGTCAATTTTTACTGAAACTTAAACAACGAAAACACCTAATTCTATGGCCCACATCCTACAATAATAAATAACCTACGTAAAAGTACTAATTTCTAAAATAATCACCATTAAAAATCACTTATTAGAAAACAAATACTTCATATAAATACTAATCAATACAATGCTGGACACATACACCATAGCCCTCATCAATGACTTGGCCAAATTATAAACTCAAGGTTAAAAGTATTTATCTTTAGCTTATAGGTTTGTGGTTTTACTGAAAAGGAGAACATCTGTACAAACGACAAATTTCTCTTCGAGTTTTCAACAAAACCAGCAGTACTTACCTTGTAAAATCATTTTAACTTCACCTTGAAAGTATCACTTTCTATTTTGACAATAGTCACATTAACAAGCATTCTTAAGCCAAAGAAAACAATTTTACAGTTTCAAGAGACTTATACCTGTCTAGTCATCGATGAAAAAAGTATGCAATTTCCTTAGGCTTGCCATTAATTCAACCCTTTCTTTGTTAACAAAAACTATGTGAAGACTACTATTACTTTAGAAATAAATGGTTTAGTTTTAAAAGTGAGAATTTAGAATTAGGGGATAAAACCAAGGAATACCAAAGGCATCACAGGATAGAGAAAAATTGCAGAATCTGAAAGCAATTTGATAGGGTGGTATCCAGAAGCTAATCCTTGATTCAGATGGCTTATGTTCCAAAATACTATGTTTCTAAGTAAACAGCGACTATCCTACCAGAATATTCGCTAATTCCGAACTTCTTTAACCTCTTGGCACTATAGTCATAAAATAGCCTAACCAAAAAAAATTTTAATTATCTAGCTTGTACAATCCTTAGTTTCTGGGTTCTAAGGGCAAAGACTCACCTGTATAACCTCAAAGAAGTTAGAATTTTAAGCTAAGTGGATGATCAAAATGCATAAAAGCCTCACAACTTATACTGGAACTATTACTAGGTTTTCAAATATTAACACCAATATACTTTACACTTTTAAAGAGTGGTAGTGGTTTTCCTTCAAAGAAAAGGTGCTTTACAAAATGAATAACTTTTGAAAAGTACTAGAAGAGATTTTATCGCACCAACTTTAAAATGTTAAAAACCAATAAATCCTACAGATAGCAAAGAAATGAGAACATACAGCAACAGAGCTAAATGCTAACATCCATCCAATAAATGTTGTGACCAAGCCAAACACTATTCCACACACTCAATTATAATCTGCATAGGAAACAACTTTGAAAGCATAAAGGGTTTGAGGGAATCCAGAAGTGTGGGAGTGTCCACAGGAAGAGAAATAGTCATGTACATTAACTCCAAGTTTAAGGATCTAGAAGTCAATGAAACTCATTTTCAGGTTCCAAAGATGGGTGGTTATACCAGGCATATCCAAGACTATTACTTTGAACATGATTTTTTTTACACTTATAAGAGGTGAGCCAATCAGATCTGGCCATGTTACTTTGCATTTACTGCTGTGACTGGTAAAATCCAAGGGGGGCTTGAACTACTTTGTATTATGTTTGAGTGTGAGCCTTCATGGCAGGCAAGCATTCTGAGTTACACAACCAGTCCTTAAACTACCCCTTTATTCCTTTAGAGGAAAATGTTTAGTCTTGCTAAATAATTTACCCGGGTATCTTGAACTCTGGATCCTATCCAGGATAGTAGCAAACCTGCAACACTCTGCCCTGCTTACCACCCTAAAGTATTTTTAAGCCTTGCCTCTAAACTTTGTTTTGGCAAGCCTTCTTGAAAAGTTCAGCTAAAAAATGTTTCAGTTATCCACTCATCCTAAGATCCCAATTGAAAAGCCAAAAAAAAAAAAAAAAAAAAAAGTAATTATAGAGCTGGAGCATTGGCTCAGCAGTTAAGAGCACCTACTGCTTTTTAAGAGAACCCCATTTTGTGCCCCAGCACATGTATCAGGTAGCTCAAAATTTGTACACATGGGCCAAGTGGAGGGGGTGGGGAGCTCGTACACATACATTTAAAAAAAAAAAGTTTATCTTTGCCCAAGGGGTTAATGACACATGTCTTTAATCCCAGCACTCAGAAGTCACAGGCAGGAGAAGCTCATGAGTTTGACAGGCAGAGCTACACAGTCTCTAAAAAACAAACAGACCAAGAAAAACAAATAAATAAAAACTGAGGTTTAAGTATTGCACAACTTTCGAGTTAGAAATAAATCAGAAAGTCGATTTTTAATACTTTTCTCTCCAACTAAGTAGTCAGGTTAGCAGGATGTGGCGATTCACACTTTAAACCACAGCATTAGGGAGGCAGCAGCAGGCAGATGCCTGAGGTTAATACTAACCCAGTCTACAAAAGTCAAGTTCCAAGACAGTCAGGGACATGAGTAACCCTACCTCAAATAAATATTAAAAAAATCACCAGAAAGTGCATCTTACTAGTAGAAATAAAAACCCTCAGATTAACAGGAGTAACAATTCCTCAGTTCTTTGAAAATGGTACCCACTTTCATTCAATTGCTTTTTTTCCTTGAGTAATGTGTACCACACCTAATACAATGAAAATTTTCCACGGGTGTGATGATGCATACCTATTTAGTTTCAAAACAACAAAAAACTATTTGCTTTTAATTCTAAACAGACTAATTTCAACTTTGGGAGGCAGGATCAACATCAACGTGTGGGCTACAGAAGTTCAAGCAAAACAAATGTAAAAGTTTGGGATGTAGTTTAGTAGTACAGGCTTGCCCATCACTGAGACTAGGTTCCATCTCCATTATCAGAAAAACAAAATTCTGTCCCACCCCCATCGGTTTCTTTTCTTAGGAAAGGCTAAAATGATAAGGCTCAAACTGGTGACACTGAACTTTAGATTATTAAATTATCTTAGGATAAGGAACTCATCTCGGTATTTAAAAATCAGATCTGTTCAAATTACTTTTTTTTTTTGGTTCCAAGTTCACTATGGAAGAGTCCCAGAATACTTTCTAACAAACAAAGGCCTTTTAGAGTTTACTAATAAAAAAAAAGTGACCAAAAGGTAAACTATGATCTAGTGGTTGAGTTCCTGTGAGCTTTTTGTGAAAACAGAAGGAGCAAAACAAACATTCTTATGACGATGCTTCTAAGCAGTTTTCACACTGCAATTACTCGTTCACTGAGCCCTGTACTTCCGCATCTTCACGTGACAGTTTTTTAATCTAATACTCTACAGTCACGCCACATGCGCTTTGTTAAGCTTTGGTACTGGGTCTAACCCAGGCCCGTTATATACAATCTAATCAACCTCCATCGATTTTCACCCTCTGGGAGGTGGAAACCTGAGAATTAAAATCACGTCGATTTCAGAGTTTAATAGCGCCATAAATCGTCGCCACGGGTTTCTCCTTTACAGGGGAGGGAGAATCCATACAAAAACGCCTAATGACCTTGAGTTCTAGTTCAGTAAGATCTCAACAATGAGAGAAACGCTGCAGCACAAAGCTCTCCAGCTAACGGGCCCCCAATTTCCCTCAGCTGCTTCTGTCTCCAGATGTTCCAAGAGCACCCTAGACCTGTCCCTTCCCGGGACAAGGCGGCCCTCCACTAACCGAATTCACCAGCCTCCTTGGGCTCCGGGTCACACGTGGCCTTTCTCCGCTTCACCCTGGAGCCCGGGAGAGGCGGCAAAGCCTGGCTGCAGGAAGCGGCGACGGCTCCGCCATTTTGTGCCTCTGGCAGCTCGCCCGGCCCGCGAGCCCAAGATGGCTGCGGCGCGGCTTCGCAGGAGAGCAACGGCGAAATAAGATACCGTTCCCATCCCCCACGCCGAGGGACGCCGCGGCCATTTTTAATCTCCCCCCACTCCGTAATGGGGGGGAAAAAACGGTCGTGGCGGGTACGAGGCACGTATCCCACCGGAGGCCTCCCTCGGACCAGAGGCGTCGTCCTCCAGGCCCTTCGGCGCCCCGGCTCCCTCCTGACGTCAGGCTCCCGACAGCCGGGCGGAGTGGGCCCAGAGGCCTAGAAGGAGAAGCAGGGTGGGACCGCGGCGCCCGCGCACCCCCGCGCTTACCCGCTCGCCGTAGTTCTGCTCGCCGCTGTCGCTCATGACTCCGGGTTGCTGTCACCGCTGCTGGCCTTTACTGAAGCTGTCAAGCTCCCGCCTTCCTGACAGAGGCTCCGCCGCAGCCTCGCGCGACGCCACGCTAAGAGAGTAGTCCAAAGCCGACTCGCTCCGCACCACCTCCGCACCGGTCTAACGCTACCGGATGTGACGCCACGCTCTTTAACTTGGTCCCACCCACTCCCCCGAAGGCGCGCTTTCCTGGCTCCGCCTACTTCACCAAGCCTCCGAACCGCTTTCTCCTGCAGAGGCGCTTCCCAAGCCGGACGTGACGTCTACCTTACCTCCCTGAGCTGACCCGCCCCTAGTACCGGGCCACAGCGTGGCGGGAAAGTGTGTTCCTGCCTTTGGGCGTGTGTAGTGATCTCTTTGGGACACCGTGATGTCGATAGCCTTGCCACAGTCGCTTCTGGAACCTTCTAGGGGACCGTCCTGGGTGCGAGAAGGGAAGAGATGGTTGCACTTTTCTCCATGCCTTTGTTCTGCCTTACTAGTTTCCTCTCCTTTTGTTCTTTCTCTTGATGTAGGAGAGAACACAGCCACACACTGGATCCTCACCTCCCATTTATCTAGACTTAATTCTAGATCTTTCCTTCCTAAATAAAACCTTCATTTAAAACCTGTCAAATTTAAACCGGGCATCGTGGTGCATGCCTTTAATCCCAGCATGAAGGAGGCAGAGACAAGTAGATCTCTCAGTTTGAGGACAGCTTGGTTTACACAGAGAAACCCCCGGCCCAAAACAAACAAAAATTGACACAAAGCCTCATTGTTGCCTGGGTTGACCTTGAACCCACCATGTAGCCTAGGCTGATGTTAGGAAAGCATTAGCTCTTCTGGGTCAGCCTCCCAGATCCTGGGATTACAGTTATAAACCATCGATCCTGACTTTGATCTACTATAGTTCACTATGGCCTCACATGGTAATGCAAGCCATTAAGGCTCTGAGTGATACCTTGTCTCAAACACACACACACACACACACACACACACACACACACACACACACACACACACCAAGTAAATAAATGTTTAAAAAAAAAAAAACTAGAGAGGGAGAAGACAGAACACTTCATAATCTCAGCCTAGTACATTAAGGGTTGATTACTTTATGCGTCAGGCTAGCCCCGGAAAGTGTTTTCCTAGGTGTCTATATATTGTCACCCACTCCTGCTACTGCTACATTTTCTTTGAGAAAGGCAGGTAATATCAAAACCCCATCTGAGTGGAACAGGCAGGAGGACATATCAGGCTCTTACAGAAGTGGTATTTAGTTTAACAGAAAATTATAGAAAGTGAGTTTTTAGTTTCAGACCCCAGGGCAAGGGACTGAAGTGCATATTTTACATATCAAAGTAGACCTAGCCTCCAGGTTCTCCCAGCATCCCCCAGTCCCTAACTGGCATACCATGAACTTTTCTCTGAGAAATCACAGTTTCTCTCTTTCCCCATCCTCATGGCGACTCCCCTGGCCTCAATCCTTGGGAGATCTATTGGGAGCAGCTTCCCAATAAACCTGCCTTTAATATAATCTAGTCTGGGGCTGGAGAGATAGCTCAGCAGTTAAAAGGACTGAGTGTGCTTCCAGAGGTCCTGAGTTTGTAGAACTAGAGTTTTAAAAAGGTTACTCATTGTCAGAGTCCGGATGTGCAGGGCCGAACATGCCTGAGGGAGAGCCAGAGATAGGACTTGCCAGACCAGCTACCAGCCCCAAGGACACTGACCATCCGTAGCCACCCCCTCCCCTTCCTTCACTCCCCAGAAGTGAGTCATCCCCGAGTGAGATGAGCCACCCTACCCGCGCTGCTGAGCTGCTAGATAGCATGTACTCCTTGCTGATGTAATTTCGCGCCGAAAGTAACTGTGCACCATTTGAAATGACCAATCACAAGCACAAGGCCCTGGGTTCGGTCCCCAGCTCCGGAAAAAAAAAAAAAAAAGAAAAAAGAAAATGAAATTACCAATCATGTGTAACCTCGAGAATGCTCCTAACCTCCCCTATATAAACCCCCGAGTTTGGAAGCTCGGGGTCGATTCCTCTGTCTCCTGTGTGAGATACGTATTGACCCGGGATCCCGCTAATAGGGATCTCGTTAATAAAAGCTACCTCTTGCTGTTACATCAAGACCGGCTACTCGTGATTCCTGGGGGCACCCCACCCCGCGATCGGAGCGAGAGACGCGGCTCCCCGTTTAGGGGTACGCTCTTTCAAGTTCAAATCCCAGCAACCACACGGTGCCTCACACCATCTGTAATGGGATCTGATATCCTCTTCTGGTGTGTCTGAACACAACTACAGTGTACTCATGTAAAGAAATAAAATCATATATATATATGGTTGAATTGGCTCATTTCACCAGCAGAGAAATATCCAGTGGGTATGGTGGCACAAACTTATAGGTCAGCATTTGGGAGACAGGCAGGTTGAGTGTCATGGTAGCCTGACAGGACCCAGCTTCGTTTCTTTCCCCGTCTTTCTTTTTTAGAGCTTTGATCTCCTTTTCATTACTAGGGGCATGAATTCCTACTGTTTTTATGTGTGTCGAGAGTGTGTGCGCATGAATTTGGAGTGCTCTTCCTCATTAGCCATCTACCTAGTGTTGTGCTTTATAAAAAAGAACGAAGGAGGGGTTGGGGATTTAGCTCAGTGGTAGAGCGCTTGCCTAGGGAAGCGCAAGGCCCTGGGTTCGGGTCCCCAGCTCCAAAAAAAAAGAACCAAAAAAAAAAAAAAAAAAAAAAAAAGAATGAATGAATCAAAAATATGTTTGGTAGAGGCACGGTATGGGGAAGTGGGGGAGGTGCCTCTGGGGGCCCACGCTAAGGCATCCTTTCCCCCTAAGGGACCAGTCACAGGACAGCATAGTATAGAATAGAGTTTATTCAGGGCATGGGAAGGGGAGTTGAGGAGGGAGTAAAGAGAGAGAGAGAGAGAGAGAGAGAGAGAGAGAGAGAGAGAGAGAGAGAGAGGAGAGAGAGTGGGGGGAACATGTGGAGAGAGAGCAGGGAGGAGAATGGGGAGAGAAGGGACAGGTAGGGTGAGAGTAAGAGATTAAGAGGATAAGAGAGTAAGAGGGAGGCGGGGGCAAGCAGCCCCTTTTATAGTGAGTCGGGCACACCTGGTTGTTGCTGGGTGACTGTGGGGCACAGCCTAGAAGGAATGCTAACGCCTAGTTTTTTGTTTGGTGTTTTTTCAAGACGGGGTTGTCTGGAAATCTCCAAGTGCTGGAAGTAAAGGCTCACGCCGGCAGTGCCAGGCCTTTGTGCTTTCTTTAATCCACAGGCACTGTATGCACATTGTAAACATGTAAACAAGCAGGCAAAACACTCATACACAGACAAATATTAAAAAATAAATAAACAAGCATATGTATGCAACAACTATTTTGTGGAGTTTATCCTTGCTGGGACAAAATACCTTACAAAGGCAACATAAGGAAGGCAAGGTAACTGTGTGGTGGCTCAAGTTCAAAGGTGAACAACACCAAGGTGTGAGAGTCATGGTGGCAGGAGCTGAAGAGGCCTGGTCACGTTTCCTTGTTACCAGGAAGCTGAGAGATAAACACTCAGGTCATTTTCTGGGCCCGAGCACTTGGATTTAGAGCTGGTCTTTCCACTTTAACTCAATGCAGAAACTTCTCCCAGCTGTGCAGACACTTGACTGCAGGGAGATTCTAAGTCCCAAGTTGACAATCAAAGGGTCATTACAATAACTACCTTCTCTTTTCCCAACTCTAGTCTTGCCTCTAGATTGCATGCCATACAATCAGGTGGTGAGGGAAGCTGCCTTCTTTTGCAAGAATAAGCAGGCAGGAACGAGGATTATCAGTTGGTGAGCCCAGAGGAAGAGCAAGGGCTTGGTCTGCCATCTGCTTTGTGTTGCGTTTTATAAAAAAGAAAGAAAGAATCAGAAATATGTTTGGTAGAGGTGCAGTACGGTGAGATGGAAGGGGTGCCTCTGGGGGCCCATGCTGAGGTATCCCTTCCCTCTGAGGTACCAGTCACAGGACGACAGCTATAGCAGGGGAGTTGAAGGAGTAGAAACAGAGAAAGGTGGTGGGGCAGAGAGAAGAGGAGTAGAGGCCGGGCCATGAACAGGTAGAGGGAGGGTGGGGAGAGGAATGGGAAGAAAAGGGACAGAGAGGGAAGAAGGTAAGAGAGAGAGGAGGAGGCAAACAGCCCCTTTTAGAGTGAGTCAGGCATACCTGGCTGTTGCCAGGTAACTATGGGGCACAGCCTAGAAGGAATGCTAACATTCCTCTATTTGGTTTAATTAAAAAGGGTGAAACTAGAAAGAGGTGATGGTGAAGGAAGAATAGGGTCATTGTGATCTTCAGCTACTTCCTGCTGACTTGGGGGCAGTGTGTCTCTGGGAACCTAAGAAAATTGGTGGGGGTTGGGGATTTAGCTCAGCGGTAGAGCGCTTGCCTAGCTAGCACAAGGCCCTGGGTTCAGTCCCCAGCTCTGAAAAAAAAAAAAAAAAAAAAAAAAAAAAAAAGAAAAGAAAAGAAAAGAAATTGGTATGGGGCATGTTGGTCCACTCTTAGGAGAGTTGGCTGTTTTCTTGCTGTCCAGGGTCTGTGGAACCATCTGTGGACAGACAGGAAGGAGCAGGTCCCGTAGGAGTGTCTGTGAAACGATTGGAGCACCTATGGGTTGCTTCTCTAGAGCTGTCCTGGACGTAGATTTTGAGTAAATGCCTGGACTTAACAAGATGCGCGCGCGCGCGCACACACACACACACACACACACACACACACACACACACACACTACTTTTCTACAAATAGAGAAGAAAGCTCGGTCTTAGCGCCATCTTCTTTGAGACTCCCGCCATGAGAGCCGAAGGGGCGGAAGAAGAGAATGCATGGCTGAGGCGCAAGAGAAGAAAAAGATGAGCAGAGGTCCGAGTAAACCATCTTGTGCACCCACGAAGCCTGCGGGAGCAGAAGTAAGGGATGCTGGAGGCCGGAACGCCGGAACAAGTAGTTGGACTGTATGCTGCTGTCGGTAATAAGTCTCAGTAGACCCGGAATGTCACCTCGCCGAGATCAGCTGGGAAAATGACTACCTTCCTCACAACCAAAACAGTCTCGCTGGCCCTCTGCCCTGGACCTTTGGCATTCTGGACTAGTTCTGTTCTCTCTTGTGGCCAAGTGTAACTCGTGTACAAAAAACCCTCTTACTGTCAGCTGAAGAATAAAAAAAAAAAACAAAAAAAAAACAAAAAAAACAAAGACAAAAACAAAAAAAAACCAGAAACAAATAGAGAAGAAAACTAAGTACATTTGGGAGAAATTTTTTTCCTTAGGTGTACCTCTGAAACCCTTAGGTCTTGGTGGCTGGGGTGAGGGGAGTCCCAATCCCAGGGCACAGGGGGGGGGAATCCCGCCCTCTGGAATAGGTAGCAAGTGGGAACTAAGGTTATTGATTGACAGGTCTACTTATCTGGGTGGAGTCTATTTGGTCCATGAGAGGGAGATCTGAGTGGTTGCCTGTAGCTTATAAGTTTACAAAAGATATAAATTTATTAATAACACTCTTTCAGATGAGCTTAAGGAAGGAAAAAAACCTTTTGTGGAGCAGAAGGAGCAAGAAGGGCTTTTTCCTTCTGTCTAGGAGACTGAATATACTACATCTGAAAGACAATTAAAGGAAACTCAGAAATGTGACTACTTTGTGAATGTGATAGTTAATCATATAGTTTAGCACGGGAAGTCCATTGTCAAAAGACAACCAAAGTAAACTTATATTTGAACATGATAGCTTATAGTGTAGATTTATCGCGAGAAGCACTTTAAGTCTAGAGTTAGAAGACAACCAAAGAAAATTAAAATTTGAACTTGTGATTGTACAGTTGGATTGTATGGTGGCATGTTTTATTAGAGTTATGATAATACTGATATAACATTATACCAATTAATGTTAGGACAGTGGCATAGCAAGGAGAGGAAATATGAAGCATTTAGTCACTGGAAACTGAGTTTAGATGAGGAGGTAACAAAAGGTTACATCTGTAAAAGCTACATATGAACTTGCCTCCTATATCGTGAAGTCTATGAGGAAGGCAAGCCTGTCTTTTTGATAAGAAATCTGGCATTCTTAGCTAGTTAACAACTTGACTAATGATAGCAAATCAGGAGGACTACCTTGAGGTAAGGAGCTAGGTCTGTCAAGCTATAGTTAGCTTAGCTGTCAATGTAGTCAGAAACCTGGGAAGAGTAAATTATAATCTACGAGTCATGTATTACTTAAAATGGCAGAGGTTGGGCTATAGTCCCCTACCTAAACAGTGCCCAGGCCCCTGTGGTCTCCATGGCAACTTGGGCAGAGTCATTCTGGCCGTCAGACCCATAACTGCTTCTTGTGGAGTAGTTATGTATGAAATAAGAAATGACCCACAGGGGTTGGGATTTAGCTCAGTGGTAGAGCGCTTGCCTAGGAAGCGCAAGGCCCTGGGTTCGGTCCCCAGCTCCAAAAAAAAAAAAAAAAAAAAAAAAAAAAAAAAGAAATGACCCACAGTTGGGGTTTGGATTTAGCTCAGCGGTAGAGCGCTTGCCTAGCAAGCGCAAGGCCCTGGGTTCGGTCCCAGATCCGAAAAAAAGAAAAAGAAAAAAAAAAAAAAAGACCCACAGTGACTTAGGCAATATGAGACATTTAACTCTCTGGGTATCCTGTTGCCCATAGTGTAGATGAAACCCTGGCAGTGGGCAAGGCAATGAGGTAGTGTTTCTCAGTGGTTATATCATACCCCAATCCAGTCAGTCCTGTTGCTGTGCCTATATCTTCTTGGAGACCTTGAGGGAGGACAGGGGTGGGGGTCGGGGTAAGCTGTTAGGCTTTTAGAGTCTCTGTAATGATAAGTTTAAACATTTAATGTTACATTTAGCAGATTTCTGACAAGCTTGAGAACAGTATCTATTATATCTGAGTTAGACAACCTGTGTTTTTTTTTTTCTTTTTCCGGAGCTGGGGACCGAACCCAGGGCCTTGCACTTCCTAGGCAAGCGCTCTAACCACTGAGCTAAATCCCCAACCCAACCTGTGTTTGTTTAATTACTTGTTCGTGAATATGTCTAGCCAATAAAGAGAGAACATTGTAACTTAATGACAGTAACAAAAACAAAGCTAAACATATATTTAAGGCATTTAAGAAATCATTACTTACCAAGGTAGGATAAAATAAAAACCTTATCTTAATTGCTAAGTGACTTTGACAGGCTGTACTCCTAAAGACATCGACCTAGGGACTGCCCATAACAAAGATGGCGGATGGTCCTGAGCCTGTCCTTAATTAAGAAGGCGCTGAAATGGCAGCCAGCCACGTGACCACCCTTAGCTAAGATGGCATATAAGTTACATCCCTGCCTGGAGGAAAGTCATATAACAGCAGAAGCATGGCAGAGACAAACATTCAGACAAATACAGAGGAGCAGTGGGGTGGGGGATAGGGGGTGGGGAGCGCACGGTGTGAGCTGGAAGCAAGCTGGGGTGGGGCAAGAGCTAGTTCCTCAGGTGGGAGAGCAAGTGCGCTCGAGGTGGCCTCTCTCACCTGTGCCAGGAGCAAGAGAGAATGTGGAGAGCTGAGGATAATCAGGTACCCAGAGCAAGAGAGTGAGGGGCAGATGGCCGCACGACTATGGGGGCAGCTTGGCAGAGCAGAGTCCTGGGCAGAGCGAGAGAGCACAGGGGGCGAGGCTTATGGCCTCTAGAACTCAGCAGTGGCAGAATCAAGGGGGTGGGGAACCAAGAGCAAGAGCAAGTGGCGAGACAATGAACGGGGAGGGCCTACCGATCGCTGGATTGCTGGGAGTGGTAAAAGTGCCTTTAAGCAGCCATATAGACTTATTGGTTGGTGGGTATAGGGGCCAAGTTTAGCCTGTGAATTAGACTGGAGGTGTCCATAGGGACACAGCTGCGAGGATCTTCCCTTTGGGTGAGGGACATTATTAAAATATTCCTACCGGCATCCCAAGAACAAATAATAACAAGGCAAGCAGCCAAGACTATCTAGGCTTATCGGGTCGTCAAACGGAAGCTAGTGGTTGAGTGGGCCCTGGGCCGATGGGAAAATGGTTTACCTAAGCTTAGGGTTTTCGTTCAACAGGGAGAGAAAGCCACTTGAGTGGGAGGTGGGTTTGTTTGTTTTTTTTCTTTTTTTTTCTTTTCTATTTTTTGGAGCTGGGGACCGAACCCAGGGCGCTCTACCACTGAGCTAAATCCCCAACCCCGGGAGGTAGTTTTTTGAAGGCACGGTATGGTGTGGCGGATGAGGGTGCCTCTGCGGGCCCATGCTGGGGCATCCATTGCCCCTGAGAACCAGCCACATGACGGGTATAGTATATAATAGAGTTTATTTAGAACATGGGGAGGGGAGTTGAGGGCGTAGAGACAGAAAGGCAGAGGGGGGAAGGGGAGGGGAAAGGAAGGGAGGGGAGGAAGAGAAGTAGAGACTAGTCATGAACACATGGAGAGAGGTGTGGGGGAAGGAAATGGGGAGAGAAGAGACAGAGATGGAAGAGAGGAAGAGGGGGAAAGGGGAAGAGAGGAAGAGGGGAAGAGAGAGGAGGGACAAAGAGCCCCTTTTAGAGTGAGTCGAGCATACCTGACTGTTGTAAGGAAACTGTGGGCGGAGCCTAGAAGGAATGCTAACACTTTATTTCTATTTGGCAAAGACGCCTAGCTACCCGGTGCTTCATGTTTTCCAGATCTTCGGCTCTACCCGTCCGTTGTACATTCATTGTTTCAACAAAGATTTCCTATATGCTGATACATCTGGATGCTAGGTCACTATGAGGGAAGGAAACGCGGTGCCCTCAGGAGGAGCAAACACTCTAGGGAAAGAGGAGGCAGACAGTAAATACATAAATAAAATATACATGCTTGTCACATGTTGGCAATACAGGCTTATGAAGAAAAAGAGTGGAGTATAAGGGGTAAAAAGAGACACCTTTAATTTATAAATATATTTTCCTTGAAAACATTTAAGTTCCGTTTCGTATTATAACGACAGTTCACTTAAGATAAGAACAAGGCCTAAAATTCCAGTGCTTGGGAGGTAAAGGAGGATCCGAAATTCAAGGTCATTTTCAACTACTTATCAAATTCCAGGCCAGCCCGGGCTACGAGACCTTGTCTCAAAACAAATTAACTGTTGGACACCATGGTTCAAGCCTTTAATCCCAGCATTCAGGAGGCAAAGGCAGGCTTCTATGAGTTCAAAGCCAGCCACATAGCAAGTTCCATGAAGAAAATTGCAGCGTCAGAATGATTAATTAGATACAAGTAACCAGGAAACCGGGGGGGGGGGGGAATGGAAAGGGTATAGTCATCCCTTACATTCCTTAAGGAGGATGTGCAGGGTGGTATTCATGTGGGTCCCCTCACAGGTAGGGAAGTGGAGATGCTGACTCTGTTCTCTGCCTCTGAGCCTCTTCTCCTACATGGACTGCCTGGTTAGACCTCAGTGGAAGAGGACATGCCTTGTCCTGCTGGGACTAGATGTCCCAGGTCGGGTGGTGCTCAAACAGGGCTCCCAAGGAGAAGAGGAGGGAGTAGTGGGGGGAGGGGGAGGGATTTGAAAGATTGGTATTGGGAGTGGGGGCTGTGATCAGGATGTAAAGTGAATAAAAAAATAAATTGTTGAAAATAAAACATCTCATGGAAACAGAAAATTGCCGTTCCTGTTGGGCTGCTCAAAGGACAGCTGCACTGCCTCATCTG
This sequence comes from Rattus rattus, assembly GCF_011064425.1. Taxonomy (NCBI): domain Eukaryota; kingdom Metazoa; phylum Chordata; class Mammalia; order Rodentia; family Muridae; genus Rattus; species Rattus rattus. The sequence continues at coordinate 6,936,003 of NC_046157.1, forward strand.
CGCCCTCTTCAGGTTGGCTCCGGCAAGGGCTGCCCCCAACCTTTCCCAAACACTCCAGTCCGGGCTCTGTGCTTCTCCCCAGGATCCACCTTTCCTTAGTACTGCAGTGTCGTTTGTTTGTTTGTTTGTTTGTTTGTTTGTTTGTTTGACACAGAGCCCCTCTATGTAGTCCAGCCTGGCCTCAGATTCATAGATCCTCTTGCCTTTGCCTTCAGGGTGCTGGGTTAAAGGGTCGTGCCAAAACACCCATCCTTTGTTTTTGAAGTGGTGGGTGGTGGGTTAGAGGGGAGGTTGAACCCTTATTAAAATAGACTGTGAAAAAAATCTTTGCTTACACAACTGTGCCTGGGTCTTTGCGCTCCTCAAGCACCAACTGAGATGGAGTGTTAACTCAGAGCAAACAGGCGGTGAGGTCTGAATTGAACCTCTCCCAGGACATCTTGAATGAAAAGTCACAGAAGCAGTGATCGATGCAAAAGCAAGAGGAGTTTAATTCTGACACGTCAGGGTCATCCCACTTCAAGGGGAGACAACCCTGAGCAGACTCTAACAGGGAGTTATAGACCTTGCAAGCAATTGGGGCAGAATTCAAACAACAGTAACTAGGCAGGGTACTATTGATGGGGCGAATCGATCTTCAAACTGTCTCGTGGTGAGTGGACCACTCTGGACTTTCCAGGGTGGACGGTTAGGAGTCACCTGGCTTTGTTTGACCGTTTGGCTTGCAGTTACTCCAGGAACTAAGCTAGCCCTACCCTCCCTGGAAGGTTGTGCTTGGAGGTTTGTGGTGGTATTTTCACACGGGCCTTAGATTGACCCCAACTCTGGCTTTTTCAAGGCCATTCGATTATGTGTATGCAGATCTCTTTCTGGGGCATAGGATGCACATGTACCCTGCCCACTGCGACCACTGATCCCACGAATCATTACAGAAATACTACAGAGTCAGAGTGAGTAAAGGAGTTAGCAGAAACAAGAAAGTTTCACAAGGGAGAAGGCCCGGAAAAGGGGTGTGATGCTCTATTGGGTGAAATATATATATATATATATATATATATATATATATATATATATATCCACGCTAAGGCAGGCTAGCACAGGCAGATGGCCTCAGCTGAGACCACATTCTTTCCTTTTAACCAGGGCTCTCTCCTCCCACCTCACTAAATTCCCATAGCTGGCTGTTGTCACGCATGCCCTCGAGCTTCCAAATTCCCTTGGCTAGCTGGGATGTACCCTTGTACACTACACCCTTCCACTGTACCTTTCTCTGGAACTCAGTTGAGTCGCCACATGAAGGAAAGCACCACACAATCTTAGTTTACAATCAACAGGTAACACAATTGTTGGGCCCAGGATCTAACATCTTAATTTTACAAACTATTCTGTGTTGGAAATCCTCTGGTGGAAGATCCGCTAGGATTCACCACTGGAAACAACTGCCTCTGGCTTCTTATATTTTGTCTGCCTCCCTGCTCTCCCTCGTCCAAAGCCGACGCTGTTGCCTCCTCTCTTCTCTTCCTCCTTCCGACCTGGAAGTCCTGTCTACTCGCCCAGTGATTGGTCTCTTGTAATGTTTATTTTATTATGTGAAGCTCGGACTACAATGCTCCCACCAGCTTAAAGATCTCAGGCTAGGAGAGAAACTGCACATCCTCATCTGGTCCAGCTCTCCGTCAACTCTTTTCTTGTCTGAGAACATGGCCAGCAGGAAAATTGTAGGGAGCCGTATTGGATTTGGGCCTGGCCGTTTTGTGACAGTATAGCTCAAAGTGGCTACGTGACTCTTGGCCACACATACTCCTCTAAGACGGCTGCCATAAAGCCTCGAGATTGTGGGACAAAAGCCTCTCCCATGAATTTACGGCACAGGAAGATAACGTTCACAGGATGCTTCAGCCTAAGCAAAAATCAGTTATCTCCTGAGTCAACACCCAGTGTCTCCACTGCCTGACCTCATCGTCTACCACCTGACCTCTTTGCCTCCAGCTATCACTGCCTATATCCTCTTCTCCCCCTCCTTTGTGTTTCACAAAGGTCACTTCCACTACCTGAAAGCCTTAAAAGCTGTAACGTTCATCCCAATAAACGAGACCTTGACAATGGAATCTTGCTTGGTCTCCTTCTTCTCTCGCCCCCCATTTGGCCCAAGGGTAACGCCCCTTCAGAACCCTGAATAACTGGGCCCGCTGGACAGGTCAGAAAATGGTCACAGCATTTGGAACAACAAGTTTAAAAAAAAAGTCGTTTTTTTTTTTTTTTTTTTTTTTGAGACAGGGTTCCTCTGTGTATCCCCAGCATTTTAAAATATATGTTAACTTTGCTCACTTTTCTGACATCTGGATTTTTTAAGTCCAGAAGCCCACAGGGTGAACAGAACACAGACGCCCCCGCTAGGAGTAAATAGAAAGGCATTTTGTGCTTCGTGTTTTTGCTGTGAGCAGGTTGTCTTGACTTACGTCGTAAGAGCTATCTCGGAAGAACAAAGAGAGCTGGTGGTTTGCCTTTCTCCACCGCTGTCTAACTTTTTGGTGCAAACTGAGCTCTTTGTGGGGCACCTTTGCTGGATAAGCTGCAGAAGCAAGCAGGAAAGTGAGACACAGCTACAGGCGAGGAGCCTCTCTCACCTGGACGACTGCCTGTGCCTTTAACTTACATCTCCTTTCCACTCTGGCCCAGAACCTTGAACCATCGTTGTTAATCAAGTCAGGCCTCTCTTCCCAGCCTCTTAAGGATCCCTTTGAAAATATCAGCATGAAGTCGTGGTTAATGTCCTCCCAAGACCCTCTCCCCAGGAGAACGCCTGGTACTCCAGCTTCCCTTGTTGCTCTTTTTCTTTCTTTCTTTTTTTTAAAAAAGAGGCCAAGGTACCTGTATTGTTAATAATTTCTTGACACGATGAAAGAATTTTACATTACAATCCAATTCAGGCAGAGGAACAATGAAACAAAAAGGAAAACTGGGAAACTCATGGTGGGCGGGAAGGGGTTCAGCTGGAAGGGGTCTGGGGATGGGTAGGTGTACTGCCTGAGGAAAATGTAGTCGGTTTGTTACTGAGCACTTCTCATGGGAAGAGAGCATCCTGTCTCCTGCTCTATAGAATGCTGGGAGTGAAAGTGATACACCCAGGAGGAAAGATGGTGGGAATTGGAAGACAGAGAGGAGTCAAAGCCAAAGAGACACTGAGAGTCACTGGCAGGCTAACCGCAGAGACCAACAAAAGCTGGGGCTGGTGGGGCTAATACAGACGCCATAACAAGTGATATCTCTGGAAGATTCAAGAGGGGGCAACTCTTTTATGGGTTTGACCTTTGCAGGATATTTATACACACACGCGAACACACATACACACACACACACACATCTGCACGTGTGTATGTGCACGCACACATATACACATGAATTACTGCTTTCCCTAGAAGCACAATACTATAAGTACGAGAAACATTTCCCACAGGGAAAGCATAGCGAGGAGCAGCAGCCTTGGGGCCTCACAGCTGACCCCTCCCTAGCCAGGCTAGCCTAGGAGGAGGGCAAGTGGGGGCCAGAGGACCGGCTTTTGCATAACACCAAAAAGTACATGAGTTGCAGAGGGAAGGCCTTCTTCACAAGCCTCTGCTTCTCCACTCTCATTCTCCTTCAACTTGCCCTGGCACCAGGGGCTACATTATCAGGAGAGGGTGGGCCTGGGACTTTTCCCCAGGTGGATGACTAAGACAACTATCACCTGCTGAGGCGTTGTATGTGACAGGGGCTTGAGGGGCTGGTGGTGCTAAAAGGAAGGTATGTTCTATAATGGAGCAAGAAGCATGTATACATGTCCCTATGTGTGTGTGCATGTGTACACATGTGTATGTGAAAACCTCAGCTATAAAAAACATCCACAAAGCTGTAGGGATGAAGCTGAAGGCCTAAGGTATCCCTCGTCATGGTCAGGCTCCAGGTGGGATGGATGTAGGAAATCCCTAAGGCATCACCAGGGCAGGCAGGGAGGACCCAAAGTCCCACAGAAACAAGAGACACTAGCCTTGTGGCAAGAAGAGATGTCCCTTCCACATCCACTCCCCCTGTTCCTAAAAGACACCTAACACTTTCCCTCAGCTTTGAACCAACTAATCATCAAAAGGAAGAAAACACAAAACCTAGAACGGGAAAGAGAGGGAAGGGAAGAAAAACCAAAATCCCACAATTCTTCTTCTTGTGCCAGTATGATGTGCATTTCTTTTCTTTTTTTTTTCCTTTTTTTTCGGAGCTGAGGACCGAACCCAGGGCCTTGCGGTTGCTAGGCAAGCGCTCTACCACTGAGCTAAATCCCCAACCCCTTCTTGTGCCAGTATGCTGCACAAACCTGGAGTTCTCCAGAAATTAGGACAGCCTAGGTGGGGGGTGTTGGGGGAAGGAGATAGAGTTCTCGAGGCCTGAAAAAAAGAGGTAAACACGTCACAGAGAGTTTCACTAGACTCTAACTAAAACCAGAGAGGCATGATTACTATTTCCAGCCGGTTTCCCGATCACGATAGTCATATAACAAACCAAGGCAATGTGGGTCGTGAGCCAGACTCACAGAGTCCCCGGCCCTGGCCCCGGCCCTGGCCCCGGCCCTGGCCTCAGTACAGTGTCTCTGCATTGCTTCGCGGCCGTTTGAGCTTCTCAGTGTTTTTGAGGATCATGTCATGGAGAGTGACATACCGATTCCTCCGCTCTGAGATGACGAGGCGTAGGCTGGTGTCCTCTTTCTCGTCAATCTCTGTGACAGTGCAGCGATAGTCCTCTATGTGGGGATAGTTAGCTATTTTAGAAACCGACTTGGCTTTTGTAATATCTAGAAATCTGGTCCAGATAAGGTACAGCTTCCCTCTCCACAATTCTTAGCTCTGCAACTGTTTCCTCCTGATCCGACACCCCGAAGTTGCTCCCGTCTTCTGTGCTGAACCCACATTTTGACCGTTGTTACATTTCTCGACCAGCAGCCGAATCTCGGGTTTCACTTTCTCAATAATGTCCACAAGCTGCTGGTTGCTTTTCCACATTTCCAACATCCCATTGGGCAACACGAACACCTTGGTTCCTTGGAAGGCCTCTTCGCATTTCATCCAACCTGCGCTTCTTGTAAGTGGGACCATCTAGTCCGTGGCTATTGGTGAGGAGAAAGGGGTCAGGGACTGGGAGATTCATGTCTGAGTGGGTCCAAGTTAGGTCATGGAGATTTAAGATTGATTTCTTCACAAAACTATCAAGTTCTAATGATCTTTTTTTTGGGGGGAGGGGGGTCATTTGCCACCAGGTCTTCTGCCTCACTTGTGATCTGCTCCCTCAAAGAATCAACCTTGAGCTTCATTTCCTGATCCACCTTCGGCAACGAGGCCATGACCGGGCTGGGCCATGTCCACTCTGCTGGGTGCCGGAGGTGCTGTGGGCTCTGGGGAGGGCGCCGGAGGGGCCTGAGGAATCTCCACTCCCCTCAGGACCCAGGCGCCCTCGCTGACTTGCTCACGCTTGCTCATTCCCTCCTTCCGTGCCAGCCAGTCACCCGCCTGCCTGCTGCCTGCTAGCTCTCTCCTGCCCTCCCCGCTCATTTCCTTTTAAAATGTTTATTACATTCTGTGTGCGCACATGAATAAGAGGATTGTGTAGGCTTTGATCCTGGGACTAGGACTCAGGTCCTCAGGCTTCTTAGCAGCAAGCAATTTATCTACGGAGCCGCTCTGTGGCTCAAACTTGGTGTCTTTTTCAAACACACGCTCCTTTAGAGCCTTTGTGCATGCTGCCCCAGTCTGGAAAGGTCTTCCCCTTGTCACCCACTCTGTTTTCTCCCTCTCAGCATTCAGGGCTCCACTCAAATATCACTGTTTCCACGAGGCGTTTCCAGGCCTGCCTTTAAGCATGTGACTTTTGCTTTAGCCCTGTCACCAAATGGCTCCCTTCCCTACTTGACCTCTGACCCGTCTTTCCACACTAGAAAAATAAGCTCTACATGGCTAGAGAGACAAGTTACTGATGTGCAGAAAGGAAAGAAAACAGAGAAAAAAAAGGAAAGAAAAGCAGAATGGGAACTTTTCTTTTCTTTCTTTCTTTTTTTTGGTTCTTTTTTTTCGGAGCTGGGGACCAAACCCAGGGCCTTGCGCTTCCTAGGCAAGCGCTCTACCACTGAGCTAAATCCCCAACCCCGGAACTTTTCTTTTCTAAGATAACTCCACATTTTCATTTTGAAATTCCTGCTTCTCCTACCCTCTTCAATCTGGGGCGATGTCCCAATAATGATGTTTCATTTGTTTGTTTGTTGTACTTTTTTTCTTGTTTTATGTTGAGATAGGGTCTCTCAGATTGGCAATGTAGCAGAGGCTGGCATTGAACTTCTAACCTCTTGCTGCTTTCTGAGCACTGAGTCACAGGTGTGTAACGCCAAGCCCTACTTCCAACTTCTTTCCTTTGAAACTTTATTTCTATTACAATACTTGACATTTCTCAGAGATCCTTCATGCAGATACATCAGTCCTGCCCTTTCCCCCTTGTATGTTTTTGAGACGGACAGACCTCTTGTAATCCAGGTTGACCTTAAACTTACTGTGTAGGGATGACTTTAAACTGATTCTCCTGCTTCTATCTGGTTAATTCTGGGATTACACACATGACCTTTCCATGCCCAGTTTTATGTGGTGCTGGGGACTAAACCCAGGGCTTTGTGCAAGCTTTAACTTGAGTATTTCTTATTTACATTTCGATTGTTATTCCCCTTCCCAGTTTACGGGCCAACATCCCCCTTCCCCTCCCCTTATATATGGGCTTCCCCTTCCATCCTCCCCCATTGCCACCCCCCCAACATCACATTCACTGGGGGTTCAGTCTTAGCAGGACCAAGGGCTTCCCCTTCCACTGGTGCTCTTACTAGGATATTCAATGCTCCTAGGAGGTTGGAGCCCAGGGTCAGTCCATGTCTATTGTTTGGGTAGTGGCTTAGTCCCTGGAAGCGCTGGTTGGTTGGCATTGTTGTACATATGGGGTCTCGAGCTCCTTCAAGCTCTTCCAGTTCTTTCTCTGATTCCTTCAATGGGGTCCTGTTCTCAGTTCAGTGGTTTGCTGCTGGCATTCGCCTCTGTATTTGCTGTATTCTGGCTGTGTTTCTCAGGAGAGATCTACATCCGGTTCCTGTCGGCCTGCACTTCTTTGCTTCATCCATCTTGTCTAATTGGATGGCTGTATATTCATGGGCCACATGTGGGGCAGGCTCTGAATGGGTGTTCCTTCTGCCTCTGTTCTAAACTTTGCCTCTCTCTTCCCTGCCAAGGGTATTCTTGTTCCCCTTTTAAAGAATGAGTGAAGCATCTGCATTTTGGTCATCCTTCTTGAGTTTCATGTGTTCCATGCATCTAGGGTAATTCAAGCATTTGGGCTAATTAGCCACTTATCCAATGAGTGCATACCATGTGTGTTTTTCTGTGATTGGGTTACCTCACTCAGGATGATATTTTAGAGTTCCATCCATTTGCCTATGAATTTCATAAAGTCATTGTTTTTGATAGCTGAGTAGTACTCCATTGTGTAGATGTACCACATTTTTTTGTATCCATTCCTCTGTTGAATGGCATCCGGGTTCTTTCCAGCTTCTGGCTATTATAAATAAGGTTGCTATGAACATAGTGGAGCACGTGTCTTTGTTATATGTTGGGGCATCTTTTGGGTATATGCCCAAGAGAGGTATAGCTGGGTCCTCAGGTAGTTCAATGTCCAATTTTCTGAGGAACCTCCAGACTGATTTCCAGAATGGTTGTACCAGTCTGCAATCCCACCAATAATGGAGGAGTGTTCCTCTTTCTCCACATCCTCACCAGCATCTGCTGTCACCTGAGTTTTTGATCTTAGTAAGCTAGATGTCTTAGTCAGAGTTAACATTGCTGTGATGAAACACCATGACCAACTTGAGAGGAAAGTTCGTTTGGCTCACTGTTGATCATCAAAGGCAGGCAGAGCAGGAAACCAAACAGAACAGGAACCTAGAGTCAGGAACGGATGCAGAGGTCATGGGGTCTGCTTACTGGCTTGCTCAGCCTGCTTTCTCAGAATCACCAGTCCAGGGATGGCACCTCCTACAAGGTGCTGGACCCTCCCCCATCAATCACTAACTGAGAAAATGCCCTGCAGACTTGCCTACATCCTGATCTCATGGAAGCATTTTCTCAACCAAGGTTCAGTAAATGTATCTTTTATTCCCCTGATATAATTGTCTCTGTAGCTTAAAGCCTCCATCTGCTAACCTAGGCCTAGTCCTGGAAACTTCTAGCCTTCGTACAGACTTATCTAGGCCTAGAATATTTTCAGACTCTGACACTTGCTGATGAATTAAGCTCACCTGTGGCTGGTTGGTTTTACAGCTGTCCTGGCTCAAACTGCTCTCCAAGCTGACTGATTCAATCTGGCTTCTCTCTCTCAGACTCTACTGAATTGCTCTGCTTGGCCTCACCTAAAATTTGGCCACCTGCTTTAATCTTCTAGCACCTTCTCATTTCTCTGGCTCTTTGTAATTTTGCCTATGTTTAGCTTGTTCTCTTTCTGCAATCTGTCTCTATAACTGTCCCAGTCATACTGCCTCCTGTTTGCCTGAACTTTTTCTGTACTGTAGTTTCCTTTTCCTCTCTGTTCTCCTAGAGTTGGGCATATCCTAGTATGTCAAATCTTTCTCTGATTAGTCACTTTGTCTGCCACTCAATTAAACATTACTTTCAAACACGGGTGCTTCCTTCTACCAGATAATTTTACCTGGGATTAAAGGTGTGTACTAAGGGTGTGTCTGTATTCCGGCCAGATGGATTAAAGGTATGTGCCTTTTATTTTATTTATTTTAATACAGGTTCAAAGTTTTTGTTGGTATGAATCTTTTTTATATTGATACGAAAATTGGGATTAATAATGTTACTCTTAGATAGCATTGTGCTTATGTAACTCATTCAAGAATGCAAAGCTTAGACCCAGTCAGTCCTTCTGTAACTGCTATTACAAACTGTTTTCAAATCATTGAGCAATATGAATTAAGGGCCAGATAGCAAACTCATGCTTATGTTAAATTCTGATTTAATTATAAAACAGTGTTTTCAATATATTTCAATTAGAAATAGCTAAGAGCAGTCAAGGTTTAACAGTTCAGGTTACCTTATATATGTAGATAGTCTTCAAAAACATCAGAAATCCACAGAATGTGACATTTAATGTTATTTAATCATTTGACATCGAGACATGTCTTCTCCTGACAGCACACCCTTCCTGGTTCAAAGAAGAAATTGAGCATCTTCACCTCCAGGCGAGGTTGTTTGTCATGGCAAGGCAGACCCTGGGCAGAAATTGCCCATTTCATCTGCAGACAAAATACTTTCCAGGAAAAGGAGACATTATGCAGAATAGTCAACTGTTGGCTCTGCCAAGATAGGGTAAACAGTCCTTAATAATTCTGCTCTGCCAAGGTCTGTCAGATGATCCAGAAGGCTAAAGACTGATGCTCCAAGGTTTCGAGGAATTAGGGGGCTGTCCAGGTAGTCAGCTGTCTCTACAATTGTTTAAGTTTGAGAAGCTGTGTTTGGTGCTTCCTGTATACCCAGGTAATGTTTAAGTCGTTCTCAGACTTCTGACGGGTTGAAGACTACTTTTAGTCTCCTAATCAAACTCAAGTTGTTTAATATTGAGAGGGAGATTATAGAGTGGAAGACATGGTTTTCAGGTGGCATTACAGGCTGAAATCTAAACCTAATCCAGGGAAAGAATCATAATTCTTTCAGATAGAAACGATAGAGTGCTTTATCTAATTAACAAATACGATAGACTGGATGCTGGATGTCATTTGTATATCATACTGTGTAATTTACATGATTATTATGGTTTTGTTCAATTTATGTATGGGAGAAAACACACACACACACACACACACACACACACACACACACACACACACACACACACAGAAAAAGTAAGGTGTAGGGAGAGGTTGCTAAGGTCCTGTTAGTTCAATTAGTTCTTGATCTGTCAGTAAAGAAAGCAGCCATGGGCCGATTGCTGGGTGGAAGGTACAGGTGGGACTTCCAGATCCCAGGAGGAAAAAGCCAGATGCAAGGAAGGGAGAGGGAGGGGAGGTTTTTTTTTTTGTTTTTTTTTTTTTTTTTTGTTTTTTTTTTTTTTGCCATACTTGGGAGAGAGAAAAAGCCAGCAGCCATGTGAGTTCTCTGGAGGAGCTGGGGTCTGTGGCCACTGCTACAGGTGGGTGGTCAGGGATGTTTGACAAGGCCCAGATGGGATTAGCCTCCGAAATTTAGGGCAGGCAGAAGAGATGGAGATAATAAATTGGTAAGGGCACACTTTTCCAGGTAGGAGACAATAATGCCCAGCAGTTGTGCCAAGAAGGCAAGTTGAAAGCGAACAACTGTGAGTCTGTGTCTTTTTATCCGTGGACTCAAGGGAAGCTGAGGGGGCGGGGGGGGGCCGGTAGTACTTCCTGGAGCTAAAGGACGTAGAACGTAAAACTGCCTGCAACAGATCTCTGTGAGCTTTCGATCTGCCTGGTCTACACAGCTAATTCCATGTTAGCCAGAGCTACATAATAAGGCCCTATCTCAAATAACCAACTAAAAAGAAAGCAGGCTGAGCAGGCCATGAGGAGCAAGCCAGGAAGCAGCATTTCTTCACGGTTCTGCTTCATTTCCTGCCTCCAGATTCCTGCTCTGACTCCCCCTAGTGGTGCAATGTGGTAAAATGAGCCAGCCTAGTGGCAGCTTCTAACTATGGTTAACTCCAATTCCAGGAGATCTAAACCCTCTTCTGGCCTTGTTTGAACGTTCATACACATGGTGTTTTATCACAGCAATAGAAACTCTTATCAAGTCAGGTGGTGATGGCAGACAGCATTAACCTCAACACTTGGGAGGTAAGCTGATCTCTGTGAGCCCAAGGCCAGCATAGTCTACAAAAAAGTTCCAGGACAGCCAAGGCTACACGGAGAAACAAAAAACAAACAGAAGGGAGAAGGGGGGCGGAAGAGGGAAGGAGAAGGCAACAATGACAGAAGTCGGTACCAGGTTTTTGGAATATTACCATTACAGACTTGATCATGGTTTGGGAGTGATTATGGAAGGAATCGGAAGGTTTGGGCTAGAACTGTTGATTTCTCAGAGATTAGGGAATGTTTGTTATGGGAATCTAGAAGATAAGCTGAGAACAGTGCAGATGGTAGAAGCCTTGTAAAGTTTTAGAGGGAAGTTTGAGAGTCCCCTTGAGACTCTACTGAGGGTCATCTGATATTTTGAGCTAAGAATCTATGGTTTATAAGAGGGAGGTGGTGGCATATACCTTTGATCCCAGCACTCTGGAGGCTGAGGAAGGCAAATCTCAAGTTCAAGGCTGGCCTGGTCTACAACCAGAGCTAAACAGAGAAACCCAGTCTTGGGGGAAAAAATTCTGTTTCTGTGATTAAGAAGAGACCAGCATCACTGAAATGCAATCTTTAAAAATGTTTCCTCAGAGTCAGCACACAGAGGCTGTGGTCCACAGGGGTCAAGGCTGTATTTTATGCTGGTAGCCAAACTTGGTATTGTGTAAGATTCTCCCAGGTGGTATTAGCCCTGTGAGAGGACAGGAAAGGCCATTTTTTTTTTTTAAAGATTTATTCATTTATTATATATAAGTACACTGTGTCTGTCTTCAGACACACCAGAAGAGGGCATCAGATCTCTTTACAGATGGTTGTGAGCCACCATGTGGTTGCTGGGAATTGAACTCATGACCTCTAGAAGAGCAGTCGGGTGCTCTTAACCGCTGAGCCATCTCTCCAGCCCAGGAAAGGCCATTTTTTTTCTTTTCTTTTTTTCGGAGTTGGGGACCGAACCCAGGGCCTTACGCTTGCTAGGCAAGCGCTCTACCACTGAGCTAAATCCCCAACCCCAGGAAAGGCCATTTTTGAAGGTGCAGCCTCAGTTGTAGTTTGAAGTCCCGGGATTGAAGAGGCCATGAAGAAAAGTTGAGGCTTGACACTATGTGACCTGGTCTCCAGAAGAGAGCTCCCAAGAGGCTATGGGTGAAGGTGCATTTTGAGATGACCACCAAGCACAGCAGCAGCTATGGAGAGGTGTCAGCGCCACAGTACCGAGAACAGGGCGTAGGCCTGAGAGGTTTAAGAAAAAACACATACATTGTCATTCGTGTGAAAGGAAAATTATACAGATTTAAGGTTTAAAAATATGAAGTTAAAAGAGTAAGTTTCAAAATTCACAGACTCAGAGCTGAAACAGGCCTGGGCAGGTCCAGGCACGCCCAGGCCCTGTGGGGCCTGCCCCGCCGTTAAAACTGACAGACCACAAAGATAAGGAAGAAGGAATGCAGAACCAGCCAGAGGTATCTGACTCATAGGCCATCTGGCAGGAAGGGATAAGCCCCTAGCCCCTGACATTCCGGACGCCCCAGCCTGCACATACTCTTTTGCTGCGTAACCATGCATCCGTGCCTCATTTGAATCCACCAATCAAGTCCCTGTAACCATGCACCTGCTTCTGTATGCCTGCTTCTGCTCCCCAGAACCCTATAAAAACCCGTCCCTGGTCTTGCTGGGCGCGCCGGTCCTTCCGAGCTGACTGAGACACCCGCAGGTACCTGTGTATCCGGACAATAAACCCTCTTGCTGATTGCATCCGGTGGCTCGGCCTGGTCATTGGGCTTGGGGATCTCCTTCCCGAAGGAAGATTCTCTCTGAGGGTCTTTCACGTGTTACAAAGAATGCCAAAGCTTAACAGAGATTCACAGAATATATAGCCCAAGTTCATTGGGTGGAGAAAACCCACCGGGTGGAAAAACAGACTTATGCCCTCAGGAACAAAGAAACAGGGACAAAAACCAGGAACCGATTTAACAGTGTCACTGCCCGGGTGTACCATCCAGGTGTCCTACCCAGGGCAAACAAAAAGGTCAGGATGTTCCTTCGTTAGAAACAAAAGACTTCCACATGCATCAGCAACGCTCAGCAGGGATCAAATACAGATGGAGGGTCCGACTACCCACAACATTACATCTACAGCATAATAATGTAGTTACCCTTGTTTAGTTGGGGCTTGGAGGTCTAGCATATTATCATATAGCCTGATTTCTTTTCCCTCCAGCCTCTCCTATTTCTCTTCCTCCTATGGCTTGTACAAAGGTACTTATAAATAATTTAAAAGTTACATGGGAGATGCCTAAAATTCCCCCTGTTGTTTCTCTAGAAGTAGATTCTTCAGGAATACCTCTGTGTGCGGCTGGGATCTTCTACTGATCTGCCGGCCTGTGTACTGGAAGCTATCTGCAGAGATCTCGGTCCTGGCCCAGTGGGAGGGTTCGAGCAAAGGGGAAGGGATATGAGCAGGGAGGGAGAAGTGCCTCTGCTGCCACCTTCTGGTGCTCCTAGATGCTGCACTGGCTGTGGAGCCAGTCGGACCTGGTGGAGGGCTGGCTAGTGGGTGGAGTAGTAGCTAGTGAGGGGAGCTTCTGGTGGTGAAAGCTTCGGGAGAGCATTCTCTTCCCAGGGAGTGTTACAGGTTTGTTTGTTTTTTTGTTTTTTTTTTTTTTGGTTTTATTTTGTTTTGTTTCTTTTGTCTTTCCTTTTCTTTCTTTTTAAAAGATTTATTTATTTATTTCATGCATGTGGGTACACTGCACTGTCTTCAGACACACCAGAAGAGGGCATCGGATCCCATTACAGATGGTTGTGAGCCATCATGTGGTTGCTGGGAATTGAGCTTGAAAGAATAAAAAAAATGCAGCTAAGAAGTCAGAAGTTTAAAAATGCTATCTCACCCCTAAGAAGCCCTAAATACCTCAAATTCCAGACCCTGCTCTCTACCTCTAAGTAAGTAAAAGGTCACATTTCCTGAGCCTGCTCTGCCAGGAACTAGATAAAAGGACTTAAGATAAGGTCCTTAGATATGCGATTCCAGACCTAGTAAAGATAACAGAAAGCTTCTTCCAGAAAGTAGCTGACCATAAAGTTAGATTAAAATCTTAGAGAACAACCTTGAGAAGCAGGAAGCTTCTAGGAACTAGTGGACCATAAAGTTAAACAATCTTGAGAGACAGGAAGCTTCTCCTTGTGATTTTCCAATGACACCATCCCTGCCCCCTCGGGTTGTGGCTTCTTCCTTTAAATACCCTTTCTCCCAGCCTCTCGGGGTCGAACTCCACTGCCCCTGCGTGGGATACGAGTCTCGACCCCAGTGCACTGGTTCCTATCGATAAACCTCATGTGATTACAGCAAGGACGGTCTTGTGTGAGTTCTTGGGGGGGGGGGTCGCGTCATCCCGAGACTTGAGTGAGGGTCTCCCCGCTCCGGGGGTCTTTCAAGCTCAGGACCTCTGGAAGAGCAGTCAGTGTTGTTAACCACTGAGCCATCTCTCCAGCCCAGTGTTACAGCTTTTATGACAGATGCTCTGAGACGATTCTTACACACCTTTATCCCTTCTGGATAGGATCACATATATCCTATCCAGTGGGTTGGGGTGGGTTGGGGTCTGACAGTAGGCGCTTCCTATGGGCTTGGTCTGAGATGTTAGGGCAGCCTCATGTCCATGTGGAGGGGCTTGGGGGCACTGCCCCTACATGACTGATGTGACTATGTGACAGGGGCCTAGTGCCAGGAGCAGGTAAAGCTCTCACTGTCCCTTCAGAGTCCCTGGGGCTTCAAGCCCTAGCTTGACCCTACAAGACTTCCTCTCACGGTCTACTGCCCCACAACTCCCCTTTTTCTTTTTATAAATGAGAAGTGTCTTCAGAATAATTGTCTCCTGTGTTGGGAACGGTTTGATATTGAACCAAGACCTGATTGGTAGTGATCTTTGCAATGTTACACATCTGCTGCTTTTAGAAACTGTATGAGGCAAAGTGCCAAAAGAAACAAGGTTCCAATGGCTAGTATGGGGTTGTACTTGTGTCAACTTGATACAAGCTGAAGTTATCTCAGAGAAAGGAGCTTTCCTGGAGGAAATGCCTTCATGAGATCCAGCTGAAGGCATTTCTCAGTTAGCAACCAAGGGAGGAAGGCCCATTGTAGGTGGTGCTATCTCTGGGCTGGTAATCTTGGGTTCTTTAAGAAAGCAAGCAAGCGGGTTGGGGATTTAGCTCAGTGGTAGGCGCTTGCCTAGGAAGCGCAAGGCCCTGGGTTGGTCCCCAGCTCCAAAAAAAAAAAAAAAAAAAAAAAAAAAGCAAGCAAGCCAGTAAGTAACATCCCTCCATGGCCTCTGCATCAGCTCCTGCTTCCTGACCTGCTTGAGTTCCAGTCCTGACTTCCTTGGGTGATGAACAGCAACGTGGAAGTGTAAGCTGAATAAACCCTTTCCTCCCCAACTTGCTGCTTGATCATGATGTTTGTGCAAGAATAGAAACCTTGACTAAGACAGGGGGAAGAGTTCAAACCACCAAGGAGTTAGAGTACCAAGGGGTGGAGTGCTGGGAGCATAGTGCTTGGAGGTTCCCCTGGAGATCTTTGTACATCTTGTTCTACCGGCCTAGATTCATTGTCCCAGAGGCAACGTTCCTCCCCCCAGCAAAATGCAAGTTCCTCCCTGTTCAGCAGTCAGTAAGTCCAGGGCTCTTTGGTTTGGGAGAACAACTCCTGCTAAGGAGGTTATCTGGTGTTGAAGAGACTCAAGGCTCTCTATAGTGGAAGCCATTGCCTGGTCAAGCTTGTCCTGGAAGTCGCTGGCCAGAGGCTATGTTTGGACAAGGGCTGCTCTAGTGGTTCCCGTTGCACCCAGTGAGACAGCAAGGCCTAATCCAATGAGCAGAGGGATGAAGATCTCTCTCTTCTTTTGCCTTCCTCCTATCTGCAAGGCGAGTTCTCTACGTTTGTATAGATAAGCCCAGTGAACAAGTATCATGGGGGTGCAGGAGCCTTGGGAAGGGGGTTAATACAGGCACCTGTAGTTCTTTGCACCAGAGGAGGGCAGGAGGGCAAACACATACTGACTTGGTGATGGTGATGTCATGGTAAGACGGGATTTCGAGGAAGATCCTACAAGGTAAAGGGGAAGAGGGGGGAGGTCAAAGAGCGGAATGCCCTGTGCTTTCCTCATGTGTAGGGGTCCCTGGAGTTCATGAATGGAAATGTTAATGGGGACAGCTGCTAATAGTGGTTGGGAGAGAGAGAAGCACAAAAAAAGCATTGGGAGGAGTTGGGGTGGGTGGTTAAGGGAAGGAGGTCAGCTGGATATTGGGTGTACTGTACCCAGGAGAGGGTAGCTCGGAGTTCCTTTCAAGACTGATTTTCCTGTTGAAGAATATTAGTGTGGGTAAAGTGATTTGGAGGTGGGAATAAGCTTGCAGGAGACCTGTAGGTATTTGGCATAGCCATTGGGGTAAAATTTGCCCATGACTCTGGTTTACCAACGTTCATCCCATGGATTGCTGATGAAAGCTGAAAATGAGTTTTAAGGTTGTCGAGCTTGGTACCGCCATGGCTGGTGTATTCTGTTCTGCAGCTCTAATAACTGCAACCTCCATATGTGGAGACCTCCTGGAGACATTCGCCAGTGTTTCAGAAAGGAAAGCAGGGGAAAGGACTGGGGATAGTGGAGATGGGAGTCTGGGTGTAGGAGGATCTCAATCCTGGTCTGACATCCTTCAAGTGGGCAGTCTTTTGTTCTCATGACTTTGTTGTGCCCATTGTAGGTTTCCCTCACGTAGAATCCAGAGTAGCATGGTGGGTGGGGTTTGTTTTTGCAAGGGAGTCACGAAAATTCCAAAGTTGTTGCATGGTATATGGTTAGGGTTAGGGGACTATGGAGTTCGGCAGGGTTTTGAAGGTCTTTTGCTTTTGTGGCTTGGGAATAGGGGGGAGGAAAGATATCTCTCTCCATTAGGGAAGGGGGAGTAGGGGGAGAGGCCAGGGGAAGCTCTGCCCTGCCCTTGGATGAGGGAGGGAGCAGGAGGAGCAGATGGCTTGGTTAGTGTTTCCTCTGAGGGATAAGGGGGCAAGGGTGGGTAGATGGGTTTTATTTCCTTTACTAGTTGGGTAAGGGATGTGATTTATCCTGGGCTCCCCTGACTGAGGGGCGCAGGGGCTGTGTTGCTCTCAGCCTATTTTAGATGGCCCTATGCATTGCTGAATTGCAGGTAAGATTGGCAAAAAAATCATGGGTTTTTTTTTTTTCCTTCTTGAGTATCTCTATTTTTTTTTTTTTTGTCAGTAGGAGCAATAGGATTTTAATAAACAGAACCCATCCCAAAGCCATGACTACGACAGTTGAACTTGCACCAAAACAGCATAGAAAACCGGGGTGTAGTGGGAGGGCTCAAAGCAGGTTTGGGGAGGACAAGCATGGGGGCCTGGAGGTTGTGGGGTACATCAGTCTTCAGGGATAGCATTGTGCTTTAGCCCAGGTGGGGGGGCAGGGCAAATGCACCAAGGTCCCCATTTTTTTCTGCTGCCCTCAGCACCCTGGAGATGCAGGTATCCGGGCCTATTGCTGCCCACCAGCATTAAACACCCCTGACCCCAATACTAGCACCACAGGGGGATCCAGGATCGGGAGAAGGGCAGGAGTATCTCTATTTTTGATGAGAGAAGCTACTTAGATTCATAAGCCAGGGCTGTAAATATTGCCATGGAGGTATCTGAAGGACTTCTTCTCAAAACAAGGAGGCCTGTTTTTTTGGCTATTTTTATTCCGTGGGATTTTAGTAGAGCACTTATCTCCCCGACCTGGGGGGATTTTTTTATGCGATTATGCGATGATGAGCTGCTCATGACAGAAAAGAGGAGAAACATTTGTCTAATGGGAACGTTCCCTTGGCCTATCGGCTTTGGGGGATTCCACAGAGGTCAAAAAAAAAAAAAAAAAAAAAAAAAAAAAAAAAAAAAAAAAAAAAGGCTAAGCTTTCCACAGATTTAAAACCGGCAGCTACCCTGTGGCTTTTACGTGGCTACGGCATTACCAGGTTGTTTTGGTTTCGTTTTAAGGAGAAGTTAGAGTCTTTGACAATACCGTTGCAGGCTGTAGCACCAGAGAGTAGCTCTGGCCAGGAGGCTTCAGTTGCCCCTTCAGCTTGTCCAAATCCACGTGATGGCGATGGCGTGATGGCGCTGACTGAAAGCACAGCAGGAAAGGACAGGTTGTTGTCTCCAGAGTTGGGGTAGGGGGCTCACCTTCCCGCAGTATCTGATCCTGCAGTTGAGGTGCCGTTAGTGCCCTATGTTGGGGGCAGTTGCTGATCTGTGTACCGAGGCTATCTGGGAGGCTGTCTGTCTGAGGAGATCTCTGGCCCTACCGGGTGGGAGGGTTCAATCGAAGAGGAAAGGGCATGAGCAGGGAGCGGGAAGTGGAGGCACCACCTCCGTTGCTGCTCCCACCACTGCCACTGCTGCTGCAACTATTCTGGTGCTGCTCCTCCCTCCCCCACCCCACCTGCGGGGCAGCTGCTGTTGCTCTGGGACACTGCACTGGCTGCACTGAGCTTAGCAGAGCTGAGCCCATGGAGGGCTGGCTAATGGGGAGAGTCTAGGTGAGCTTCTGGTGGCGAAACAGCTCTTGTGACAGATGCTCTCAGATGAAGGAATAATTCTCTCACACACCTTTACTCCTTTTAGATAGGATCTTTTTTTTTCCTTCTTTTTCTTTTTCTTTTTTCTTTTTTTCGGAGCTGGGGACCGCACCCAGGGCCTTGCACTTGCTAGGCATGCGCTCTACCACTGAGCTAAATCCCCAACCCCGGATAGGATCTTATATACGGTTTTTGGGGTGGATTGGGATCCGACAGCAGGTGCTAGGGATGCCTCATCTCCATGAGAAGGTGCTTGGGGGTGCTGCCCCTAAGTGACTAATGGCTACAATTCCCTCTATGAGGGGCTTAGGCTATGCGATCCTTCTTTCTGACCTTGTGTTTCTTCTCCTGATCTCCCAAGGCTCAGGGTGGCTCTGTGGACAGGTCCATTCTGGAGAACAAACATTTTTGCATTGATAGTACTGACCAGGGTTGTGACTCAGTAGAGGGCCTGAGTATTTTGGGACCTTGGTGCTGAGGTGGTCAGATGTGGCCTGGATGACTCTGCACCTGGGGAAGAGGCCGCAAAAGGAATCCATGGAGCTTTTGTGGTGACCAACTTCGGGGACCACCTAAGCAAAGGGTGTCATCAGGTGGGAGACAGAGCATTCTTTCTTCCTTCATTAAGTCCCTTTCCCTTCTCCAGATCTACTTCTGTCCATGTTTGTCTCCGTCTGGTCCCTAAAGTAAGCCTCACCCCACAACATCCACCCTGGGACTTAGCAGATACATGTACGTTAGGTACTTGCTGAGGCTGTGTTGGTAAAATTAAGATTATATGGCATCTGTTTAAAGCCGAAGAACTTGACTATTTGAGGAGAGCTGCCTAATAGATCCAGCCATTAGATTCTCCACTTAGTACTGCTTGTGGGCGGAGGGCAGCGATACTCTGCATACACTGAGGTTATTTGTATAGCAAGTGGGAAGATAAAATAGCAATGGGGCTGGGGAAATAGCTTAGGGGTTAAGAGCACTGACTGTTCTTCCAGGGGTCCTGAGTTCAAATCCCAGCAGCTACTTGGTGGCTCACAACCATCTGTAATGGGATCCGATGCCCTCTTCTGGTGTGTGAAGGACAGCTACAGTCTGAAGATAAGCTACAGTGTACTTACATACATAAAACAAACAAATCTTTAAAAACCATGAGCAGTATATTTATACTTCAAGCAGAGAATATGGGATGAGTTAGTAAAGGGTACAAGGAAAAAGAAAGCAAGCAGGTAAATCCAGTAACAGTTGCAGGGGGAGAGGAGCTTGTGGGGAAGTATGGACACCTGTATAAGTGAGCTGTGACTCACAGGGCTCTGCAGAGGCCACACCTCAACCATAGCAGTGGGGTGGGGAGAAAGGGGAGTGTGCCTTTGCGAGTTAGTAGAAGAGAGTTTAATGTGCAAGTTTGTGTGTATGGAAGAGGGAGGCAGGAGAGGCTGAGTAAAGAAACTGAGGCATGCAGTGGAAATGTGTTTCCCCAGAACTCGGGAGCTGAAGAGACATGGCGGCTTCCTCTGCAGAGCATTACTCAGCATGTAGTTACCCTTCTGCTGGGCTGGTTGGTTTGGTTTTGGTTTTGGTTTTGGTTTTGTGGAGTCTGGCTTTGTACTCATGGTAGCCCAGGCTGGTCTCCAACTTACAGCAATCCTCCTGTCTCAGCCTTCCAAATGCTCCAGTTATAGGTGTGAGCCACTATGGCCAGCCAAGGACTGTTCTGTTCTTTCAAATTATAGGATCGATCTATCCTTCCTGCTCTCCTACCCCCTGTGTGTGTGTGTGTGTGTGTGTGTGTGTGTGTGTGTGTGTGTGTGTGTGTGTGTAAATCTGAAAAACTTACTAAGCTTGTAAAAAGTTACGGACGGCATCAGCTATTTGCAGAAATGACACAATTCAGAAAAGTAAATATAGGTCAGACCTGTCTTGGGAATGTTTGCTGGATTGGGATGCTACTTACTGTTCTCTGAGTTAATTTGGGGTGTCCTATCTGGGAGGGGTGGTTAGAATCCTGCTGCTTTTTTTTTTTTTTTGGTTCTTTTTTCCGGAGCTGGGGACTGAACAGGGCCTTGCGCTTCCTAGGCAAGCGCTCTACCACTGAGCCAAATCCCCAACCCTGCTGCTTTTTGTAGTGAGGATAAACCCAGGTGTCACAGGTTTTCTGTCACTTGACTACTTGACTCTGTCCTCTGGCTTTTTCTTTCTTTCCTTTTAAATTTTTTTTTTTTTTTTTTTTTTTTAAGACAAGGTCTTAGCACGATGCCCAAGCTAGCGTGGACCCAGTGTGCAGCCCAGGAAGACTTTGAATTTGTGATCCTCCCTGCCAAGGCTCCCAAAAAGTTGAGATTTCAGGTCTGTGCCCCTGGGCCCGGTTTCCCAACCCCGCCTCCACCCCCGTTAAAAGTATTTCTTGAACTTCAATTATTTTTTTTTTTCTTTTCTTTTTTTCAGAGCTGGGGACCGAACCCAGGGCCTTGCGCTTGCTAGGCAAGCGCTCTACCACTGAGCTAAATCCCCAACCCCTTGAAGTTCAATTCTGACATTCACCCATGCAGATAAAACCTGAACTCCGGGTTATCTGTCATCTCCTAGCCTCACCTCTCATGACTGTGGCTACTCTATCATCCAGACTACTACGCTGCAGGTGCCAAGAGGAGGCTTCATGCAAGAAACGGGTTTTGGGGTGGAGGGTTGACTCAATGGTTAAGAGGCTTGCTCTTCTCTCAGAGAGCTGGAGTGCAGTTGCCCACACCAACCCTCGGGGGCTCACAATCACCTGTAACTCAAGCTGCAGGGGACCTAACACTGTCCTTGGGCACTCTCTAATGCATGCACAAACACATACATACATGTCAATACTAAGTCTTTTTAAAGAAGAATGGATTTGTAGATACTCCTGAGGGCATTGGTGACCATCGATAACCAACAGTGCCCTGAGTCTCACAGGAGGCATCCGGTTCAAAGTGAGGCCAGGACAGCTCATTACCGGAAGTGGAAAGGACTGGTGCCATTTTCCCCCACACAGGTGCTGATGGGGGATGGGACAGAAAAAGCTGTTCCAATCGTATTACTGAGTTGAATAGAAACCTTATGGCCCACAAAAGTCTCAAGTGGTTATGTGTGCTCGAGGAGACAGTTGGTCTATGCTGGGTGTGTTAGTTTTGTTTCATGCTGCAGTGATAAAAATGCCCTAACAAAAGCCACTTAAGGGGAAAGGGGCTTATTTGGCCCACAGCTCCAGGATATAGTCCAACATTGCTGGGAAGTCATTCCATCCACAGGAGAAGAGAACAACAAATTAATTCATGCCAGTGAGAGCCCAGATACCTTTTTCCTTATCATTCAGTCCAGCGCCCAGCCCAGAAAATGGCTGCCTACCTTCATTCAGGGTGCACTCTCTACTTCAGTTGATCCAATCAAGATAATACCTCACAGGCATGCCTGCAGGCCAAGCTGCTTTAGACAATCCATTATCAAGATGGGTGATTCCAGACTGTGTCAAATTGACAATTACCGTACCGGCACGTGGCTTACACACCTGTAATTCCAGCACACAGGATGTGGGGACAGGGAGGTTTTTTGGTGAGTTGCAACCCGAGTAGAGTGAGATTGCATCCGGACATCCCACCCCAAAATAAATCTTATTGACTCCCGTTCTTGAATATCCCCCCATTCCCCTCAGAAATGGAAGGTAGGTTCTTGTTTGCATCAGCAGCTCTTGGTGTAGTCGTTGGATGCGGGAGTAGGATAGGGTGGGGGCTTTAAGAAAATATAGGCGTCTCCCTGGCTAGCCACTCCCAGTCTCCACAGGGAGGGGAGCAGTGATGGTGGTGGTCATTGTTTGAACTTCAATTCACCCTTCAGTGGTAGCATTGTGAGAGCATTACTAGATCTTTTATTCTGAAAAAACCATGATCTGTATCAATCAAGGCATAAAACAACAGTAATCACACAACATTTCATAGAGGAAGTTAAGTTCTTCCAAGCCTAAGAAGACAAGCTCTCGCTCAAAGATGGGCTCAGGAGAGGCCTTGTGTATAAATTTCCCAATGGCCCTTGCCCTAGGGCATTCATATTGGGTCTTTTGTTTGTTTGTTTGTCCTATGTTTGGAAGAGGGAGGCACATAGGAAATGGGATGCACGGTGCATTCCTTCTCAGAGGACTGGGTAAACACAGTTTTAGATGACTCAGGAACGTCCTAGCATTTTAGACAGATATCCGGTCCCTGCCTGTTCTTGGAACATTGATTTATTCCCTAATGCAGTTAAGGCTTTTCCGGCACCTAAAGTTCCAGGTCATTATGGGCCAGAAATTCTGTCTGTCTGTCTGGAAGACAAGCCCATATTTGCACTCAGGTAGCAAAATGCTTAGGGACTAGGTTGATTTTGGCCACAAGGTGGTGCTCTAGCCCTCCCAGTTTGGTACCCTCTGGTCTCCAACCTGCCCAACCTCTCGCTGCTCAGAGGGAGTCCGTGGACAGACTGGTTCAGGCTAGGCAACTACCCCAAACCCTCATTAGTTGTTCAGGGCTGGCAGAACCGTCTAACCATGGAGGAAGCGTGGCTCTTTCAAAAAATGAGTTTGAGCGACCAGTTTTCAAAAATCTTTAAAAAGCTTCAGTAATAGAACCCCATTTATTTGCTAGTTGTCATAGTTACAAGATGACGGTGTGGCTTAGAGACAGCTTTGCAGTCACCCCCTATGCTTCCTACATAAATATTCTGTTTCCAAACTCAAAGTTTTAAATATTTTTTTCTAATTTTTTTTTTTTTGGTTCTTTTTTTCGGAGCTGGGGATCGAACCCAGGGCCTTGCGCTTCCTAGGCAAGCACTCTACCACTGAGCTAAATCCCCAACCCCTATTTTTTTCTAATTTAAAATACATTTTTTTTTTGTTTTATTTGTGTGTCTCTGTGTGGCATGTGTCTGTATGTGCACATACATTAGGGACTCCGGGAAGCCAGAAAACTAAACTTGGGTTTTCTGCAAAAGCAGCATACTCTTTCAATCTCCAGCCCTTATCTTTTCAAATACTTATAAATATATTATTTATATATATTTAATATAATATTTATATATTAAAGCAACATTCAATGGGTCATTTCTTTTTTTTTTTTTTTTAAAGATTTATTTATTTATTCTATATAAGTACACTGTAGCTGTCTTCAGACATACCAGAAGAGGGCATCAGATCTCATTACAGATGGTTGTGAGCCACCATGTGGTTGCTGGGATTTGAACTCAGGACCTCTGGAAGAGCAGTCAGTGCTCTTAGCCGCTGAGCCATCTCTCCAGCCCCGGGTCATTTCATTCAATGTTACCAACACTCCTATTTTGCTAAAGTTCTTCAAATATATTTATAATATTTTATTACTCTGTTGATGGGCATGTATGTTGCTCTTGAATTTTCTTTTCTTTCTCCCCTTTTTGTTTTACCTTTGAGACAAGCTGGCCTAGAACTTTTTATGTTACACAGACCAGCCTCATAGAGATTCTTCAACAGCCAGAATGGAGTTTTTATTATTAAGAATGGCCTGTGATGGCCTGGGGGTGGTGGCACATTTCTGTAATCCCAGCAGAGGCAGGTGGGTCTCTGAGTTTGAGGCCAGCCTGACCTACAGAGTTACAGGACAGCCAGAGCTTTGCAGAGAGAGCCTGTGTTGGGGGGCAGAGGCATATGACAATCATGGTTTTGTTGATCTGTTTTGAATTGGGAGGAATTTATAGTCAGGTACATTTAAGGGACAAGTTAGGCTTCTCGAACCACTCAGTCCTGGTCTCCAGGAGCGGTTATATCTCACACATTTTTCTAAGAACAAGTGGAGGCCCAGAGAGGTGGCTTTGCAGGGAGACAATTGATGCCAGCCCTGATGACTGGAGCTTGATTCCCTGTACTCATGGGACTCACGGGGTGGCAGGAGAGAGCTGACTCCTGCAGGTTCTTCTCTGACCCCACACTGGTGTGGTGTGTGTGTGTGTGTGTGTACAGACATACAAATAAATACATGTAATTTTTTTTAGATTTACTTTATTTTTTATATACATGAGTACACTGTCGCTGTTTTCAGACACACCAGAAGAGGGCATCGGACCCCATTATACATGGTGTGAGCCACCACGTGGTCGCTGGAAATTGAACTCAGGACCTCGACGCACAGTCAGTGCCTTAGTCATCTCTCCAGCCCCATGAACATTTTTTAATGAAAAAAAAAAAAAAAAAAGCAAAAGCGGAACTGTAAGGTCACAGTTCACTTCTGCAGCGAGGGCGGATTATATCGAGGCAGATACTAGAGAGGATCTAGGCATCTAGTTAGTGTTGGCAGGAGTCAAAGACAGAAGATGTGCCAGTAAGCATGGGATGTGCGTACATGTGCTTGTTAGGTCCTGCCTGGTCCCCACAGAGGCTAGAAGTATAGAAGGGGGGAATAAAACAAACCATAACTCTAACCACGACGGGGAGTGAATGGGTGGGATTTCCCCTGAGTAGAGAGCCATCATGATGGAGACCAACACCTGTGCGAAGCCAGCTATATGGAGCTAGGAAGGTAGAGTACCCCAGAGGCCTGCCAGGGGATCTCAGGAGAAAGGGAGAGGAAGCCCTCTGAAGGTGCTTGGATCTACCTTATCCAGATGCTTGGACCTCAGATGGTGGAGCCTTGAGCATCTGTTAGCTAGCACATGGGTGTAGCATCACCAACGAGGGCTGTGCTGGAACCTGTGACCACATCTACAACTCTGCAAAGAGGACTTGCCTCTTTCCGTGGGATGCCACACTTGAAGACCATACGTATATGGCTTTACACAGCTCAGATCAGCGTTTATCACCCAATTAGTTCATCAGATTCCCGACAAACTGTGTGATAGTTACTGTGAAAATTTTCTTGGATTTTGGAGTTAAAGTATATGAACCTGCATCATTAAAATGAATATTTAAAACTATTTTAAGTGTTAACGATAACACGTATTGCTTTCTTCCTTATTCTTAAAAGATCACACCCAGGGCTGGAGAGATGGCTCAGCGGTTAAGAGCACCCAACTGCTTTTCCAGAGGTCATGAGTTCAATTCCCAGCAACCACATGGTTGCTCACAACCATCTGTACTGGGATCGGATGCCCTCTTCTGGTGTATCTAAAGACAGCTACAGTGTACTTATATATAATAAACGAATAAATCTTAAACAACAACAAAAAAAAAGATCACACCCCAGACATGAGAAACTGAGATTCTTGGTCAATATGCTTCTTTTCTTTTTTAAGATTTATTTATTTACTTATTCATTTATTATATATAAGTACACTGTCGCTGTCTTCAGACACACCAGAAGAGGGCATCAGATCCCATTACAGATGGTTGTGAACCACCATGTGGTTGCTGGGAAGTGAACTCAGGACCTCTGGAAGAGCAGTCAGTGCTCTTAACCACTGAGCCATCTCTCTAGCCCGGCCAATATTTCCTTCAAACCAATTGTGATATTAAACTTACCTGTTCAAATAATTATTAATAATTCATGCGGGGGGAGGGAGCTGCTACCCACCCCACGGTTTATGTTCCCGAATAAAAGAAACGCACATGGCCTTCATATTTTAATATGCTTTAATCAGCACAAGAGCTGGGCCACTGCCTGTGTTCCATGCTGTTAACCTCTACCTCCCGCCGATAATCCCAACTATTACTTACTAATTCTATGTTCTATCTTGGCTGCCCTAGACACAGTTGAGCAGCTCTCCCGGCTCCTTCACATGGCGGCCATGCCTCTCTGTCCTGCACTTCTCTCAGGCATAGGGTCTTCCCAGCCTGGCAGATCTTCTCTCTCTCCTCCTGGTTCCAAACCCAAGAATCCGGAAATCCTGCCTCTGTTTGCCCTGCCCAGCTATTGGCTGTTGGCATCTTTGTTTACCAATCAGAACCAACTGGGGGCAGGGTCTCAGAAGCTACGTGCAGACGCTCGTTCCTACAGTGTTTTGGGGAACATGATTAGCATTCACAGTACAAGCAGCTACATTTACCCACCATCTAAACCCCCAAATCAAAGCTTCAGCCAGGGGGTTGGGGATTTAGCTCAGTGGTAGAGCACTTGCCTAGGAAGCCGAGGCCCTAGGTTGGTCCCCAGCTCCGAAAAAAAAAAAAAAAACCAAAAAAAAAAAAAAAAAAAAAAAGCTTCAGCCAGTTTTCTCAGGTAACCAGGGACCCTTTAAAGTCATGGGAAGAGCCTTGGCCATCGAGGCTGCAGACCATGCTGTTCTTGCAACACATTCCCTTTACAGACAGAGCAGCTGGGGGCAATTATGGCGCCATCAGAGCGCTCTCTACACCTCCCTCCAGGGAGAGACACTGGAGATTTGACACAGAAACCTGATTTTCTTTCTTTCTTTTCTTTTTTTTTTTTTTTTAAGATTTACTTATTATTGAGTACACTGTAGCTGTCTTCAGGCACACCGGAAGAGGGCATCAGATCCCATTACAGATGGTTGTGAGCCACCATGTGGTTGCTGGGATTTGAACTCAGGACCTCTGGAAGAGCAGCCAGTGCTCTTAATCACTGAGCCATCTCTCCAGCCCCCGAAACCTGATTTTCTTAAAACTTGCCAGCTAGTGATTAATGGTGGCAGTTTGGTGAATTGAGAAGTCCCTGAGTACACTGCCTTCTCTAGTTTTTTCTCTCCAACATCCAAGTTGTCTCGAAAGTCTGGTGTGAGGAACTTGGAGCATCTCCCTTAATATAAGTGGGAGTCACTCAGCTTTCTTCTGCATTGAGGGCTCTCCATCATAAATTTCTCTAGTGGCTCTGTTTTCTCAAGCGCATCTCAAAACACTTAGCAAATTAAAACTAACCTAAGTGACCGTCAAAAGATGGACGGAGAAACAAAATTGTTGGCGTCCTGTTTGGGGGGATATTTATTGGGTTGTATTGGCTACCACCCTTCCAACCCTTATTCCACCCATGCTAGGTAGAGAGAAAGAAGGTTAGAGGGGAGAGGGGGCACAGGCTGCTGTAGACTCCTTCCTGTTAACTAGGGGTGTTGGAAGCTTTGGGGGGCGTCAAGCTCCATTACCAGGATATCTCAACCAGCAATCCAGGAATAGCAAAACAGCAGCAGCAGAGTGGGCAACAGCCGCCTCAGGCCCTCTCAGGGCTCTCACATGTTTACCCCCTCAAAAGTCTCCACAAATCGAAACAAACTATCTGCAGCTGGCAAAACCCACACTCCTTGTAGGGCAGGAGATGATCTAGTTAGCTGCCGTGGACAACCTGAAGCAGCCCCATGTCCCACACCTGGGATTAAAACAAAAAACATAGTCACGTCACATAATTGGGGGTTTTTTTCCTTTTTTTTTTTTTCCTTTTCTTTTTTTCGGAGCTGGGGACCGAACCCAGATAATTGCATTTTTTAAGAATCCGAAATTCTCACTGCACAAAATGTTTTACATACCAGGAAACATTATTTACCCCTGGAAAGGAATGAAGTAGCGATGTATGCTCCAACATGCTGAGCTTTGAAAACGCTGAGCTAATTGAAATATGCTAGACACAACAGGATAAATATTGCATGATGCCAGTTATAAGAACTTTCCTGAGGTGGATAACTTTCCTGAGGTGGAAAAGGTAGACACAAGATGGGGCAGGGAGGAAATGAGTCATTGCTTAACGGTTACAGAGTTTCTATTAAAGTTGAAAAAAGGTGTGGACAACACGGGCCACTAGTACATAGTACTGAGAATGAAGCTGATGCCAATGAATTGTGCAGTTGAAATGGCAAATTTTGAGTTATTTATGTTTATGCTCTAATAACATCATCATAATGTGAGAAGATGGTTGAAGATACTGGGTAGAGTTTTACGTGAGTGATGAGAACGGGAAGTGGATACTAGCTATGGAGTCTTAGGTCAGGGACCCTGAAAACCAGTGGCTCTAATTATTTTGTTAGTTAATATTAGTGTGGTCATGGGCATATGTGTCACAGAACATGTGGAGGTCAAAGGGCAACTCTGTGGAGCTGGTCCTTTGTGTAGGTCCAGGAACCAAACTCAGACCCGCAGAGTTGTGAATCACCTTTGCCTGCTGATCCATTTCTCCGTCCCTAATTCTTACTTCTGATGAGAAGCCCAACATGTCCTTGGTTTCGTCTTAGGGGTCAAGAATGCCAGGACGGAGCCCTGGCTCTTCATTGCTTTGCCCTTCTCTCTCTCTCTCTTTTTTTTTTTTAAGATTTATTTATTTATTATATATAAGTACACTGTAGCTGTCTTCAGATACACCAGAAGAGGGCATCAGATCTCTTTACAGATGGTTGTGAGCCACCATGTGGTTGCTGGGAATTGAACTCAGGACCTCTGGAAGAGCAGTCGGGGCTCTTAACCACTGAGCCATCTCTCCAGCCCGCTTTGCCCTTCTCTTTCCTGCCTTAGATACAGCCTAAATGAGCACTCAGAAACTGTAGGTGAAGATTTGACCAAGACTGAGGCACCTGGACACCTTGCAGGAAGGTCAGCTGGACTGACCAGCCATATCTCAATGCTTGCCCAGTTTCTGCCCTGTAGAAAGCCCCAGACTAGCAACTCAATGGGCACCTCACTCCTGCTCCACTCCAGCTCAGGATCTCTCTCTCTCTCTCTCTCTCTCTCTCTCTCTCTCTCTCTCTCTCTCTCTCTCTCCCTAGAATCCTAGAATAAAACTCTACATCCACCCTTCTATTTTCTGTCATGTTTATTCTTCAGGTTTGAGGGACAGGTCATGGAAAACCCTGGCTTCGTGTGGCTTTGGTGGCCACTGATTTTGTTGGGCACCTTAGCTCTGAGCGTGCACACCTGAGGCAGAAAAGCCTTCGTGGCACCCATGGACAATCCCTCCCTCTTGTTTTACCAGTGGCAGTGTGGACAGAGAGCATTTACAAGTTTTGCAACCTTTGGTATTTTGTTTAAAATGAATACCCTTGTATGTACAAAACATACACAGACTAATAAATTCATACAAATGTCTCTCGAGAATATATTCCTTGGGGTAGGCATAGGTACTAAAGAGCACAAGTTTTTCTTTTGCTTGGTTTGGTTTGTTTTTTTCAAGGCAGGGTTCCTCTGGGTAGTGTCGGCTGGCCTGGAATTCACTCTGTAGACCAGGCTGGCCTAGAACTCGCAGGGATCTGCTTGCCTCTGCCTGAGTGTTGGGATTAAAGGCATGTGCCACCATCGGCCAGCTAAGGGCACACGTTTCAAAAACAACTTGAGGACTATGTAACCGTATACAGTTTGGTTCTCCAGAAGACCCACATTATGCACCGGTCTTTTAGCCTTCAAAACTGAGCTAAATGGAACTTTTTTTTTATATATATAAAGATGTATTCATTTACTATATATAAGTACACTGTAGCTGTCTTCAGACACATCAGAAGAGGGCATCGGATCTCTTTACAGATGATTGTGAGCCACCATGTGGTTGCTAGGAATTGAACTCAGGACCTCTGCAAGAGCGGTCAGTGCTCTTAACTGCTGAGCCATCTCTCCAGCCCGGAACTTATTTTTTTATGAAGTTAAAAAAATCTTCACATAAAACTCTGAAGAATGTTGTATTCAGCGGACAGGCGTACACCTTAGTCTTGAAATGCAGCAAGCAGAGGGGCACACACCTGCAATCCCGGCTCTCAGAGGTTGAAGCAGACAGACTCTCTAGAGTGTAAGACCAATCTGGACGACATGCTAAGCTCTAGTTAGGACCAGGCTCCAGCCTGAGGCCTGCCCCGAAAGGCCAAGCACCGTACCAAAACGTTAAGAACCGACACAGTTGAGTTTTGCCTCAAGATGGAGCGTTTATTCATTGGAACATCATTATATACGTCACTCGATTATCAGCCGCCCTGCGTTTAAATTCTGCAATCCGTGTCTCAGCATTGGTGGTGGTGGGTGTTTTCGGACTTCTCCCTCCTTCCTGTGCGTTTTCTCAAGTGCGTTTTCTCATGATGCTCTGGGGCTTTCTCAGGTTTTTGGCTACGTTTATGCCAGGCCAAGCTGGAGAAGCCACCATTTGGCTCCAAGTAAAACCGGGAGCTTCTTCTAAGCCTCGGGATGGGGACCTGGGGGTGAGGCTGAGGACAGGGAGAGATGAGGAAAAGTGTTCACAGCCCGCGTGCATCTCACGTGGACTAGCGCTTCCCTCTCTTACTTTACTGTCATATTCACTGTTCTTCTGGCTGCGAATGGCCTTTATTTGCTTTGTTCTTGTGAGACGGGATCTCGCCTGGGCCAGACTGATCTGGAATTTCCCATGCCTCCATCTCCCAAGTGCTGGAATGGCGGGTGTTGTGTGACAAAAACTTTTTCTAGGGAGATGCATCATCCACCTCTACTCACCCCAGACGCGGAGCACAGTAGAACCCTAACCGAGACAGCGATGCACCTCAGGAGACAGAGGCAGGGAGATGGGAAAGTCAAGGTCATTGGCTACACTGCAAGTTCGAGGGGGCCTAGGATACACGAGACTCTGTCTCCAAAGGTCACAAAAAAAATAAAGAGAAGCAAAGGTTTGGATGGTGGGGATGGTAAAAGAAAGAACTACAAGTAAAACTTTAAGGGCGAGGAGTGGTGTACTGCTGCAGAGGCAGGGAACCCCAACTTTGCTGAGGCATGTGACACACCCTTCAGGGAGCGGCTGAGCAAGAACAGGGGCTGCAGTGCCGAGTAGGAGGAGATGTGACCTGGGATCCGACTCTAAAGGGCCTTCAAGGTGGCAAACAGGCATTCCGCACACAGATTTCAGCTCTTGGGAAATCACACTGGGGCCTGTTGTCCTTTTGGTGTCTCTTTAAGGACTCGACTCAGGAACTGGGCCTAGATGCATTGCCCAAAAGGGAAAAAGAAACAAAAACTAAACTAAGAATCGGTGAGGTGACTCATTCCTCATCTGGGTGGGCCAGGCAGGAAGATGGCTGCTGGCGAGTGGCTTCTTCCTGTCTGGGACAAGGCAGGGACAGCCATTGGTCATTTCCCGCTGCCTTAGGGAAGCAAAAGTACTTTTAAATTTATTTTTTTTTAAGATTTTTATTTTATTGTATGTGAGTACACTGTAGCTGTCTTCAGACACACCAGAAGAGGGCATCAGATCCCATTACAGATGGTTGTGAGCCACCATGTGGTTGCTGGGATTTGAACTCAGGACCTCAGGAAGAGCAGTCGGTGCTCTTAACCACTGAGCCATCTCTCCAGCCCGCAAAAGTACTTTTAGAATGTTCAACCAAGCTTGAGAGAGGGGCTGAGACACCCACTTTAGGCACCTCCATCTCATACAGCAGGAAAGGAAAAGAGTTTCCCACACTAATGTCAGACATTTGAAGGTGGCCAGCTGTGGCAATTCCTTTAATCTCAGCACTCAGGGTTGCACTCTGTGAGTTCCAGGTTAGCCTGGTCTATGTGTGTTCAAGGCCACGGGCCCCAGAACCCAGAGTGAGAAACTGTCTCCAGAAAAAAAAAAAAAAAAAAAAAAAAATGAAAGAAGGAAATCTCCATTAGAAGATTTAGTCTCAGGGGCCAAGGAATTTGACCCTCTTCCTCCTCTTCCTCCTTCTCTTCTTCCTCTCCTTCTTCTCCCTTTCTTCTATCTCCTCATCTTCCCTTTCCTCCTCCTCCTCTTCTCCGCCTCCTCATCTCTCCTTCCTCTTCCTCTTCCTCTTCCTCTTCTTCTTCCTTCTCCTCCTCCTCCCCCTCCACTCTCCAGGCCAAAGAGACAAAGGCTTCTTTTGTGGGTGCTGTGAGGTATTCACCAGAGAAGACTGATCAGACTTGGGTGTCAGCCAATAGAAAGCCTTTATTAGCCCACCAGTGACTACCCTGGGAGCTCAGAATCCCAGTGTGGTACCAAGCCTTTCTCAGGGTGAGCTTTTAAGCACAAAAACCATGTTCTGGTTGACTCATCAAAAAAGCTAGCCAGATGCGGAACCACAGAAGCCAAAAGTCCAGGTTAGTTAGTACGTTTAGGGATTTGTGGCCTTAAGAGTATTTCTATCATGGAGTCAGTTGTGCTAAGGTCTGGAGACCGTTACAGGAGATGCACAGGCCCGGGGACCCCAGAGACTACACAGGTGGAAATGGTGTCATGCCACACAATAAGCAGGAAGAGATATCCTATCCTGTTTGGCCATGGGTGGAGACAGGGAGAGAAGGAAGACGGTTTTGCTTCATACCCGCGGTTGTCCTAGAACTTGCTCTGTAGCCTGACCTTGAACGTGAGGCAGTCCTTATGTCTATTTCCCTACAGCTGGGATTACATGTGTGAGTCACTAATCTCTGCTAAGAAAGAACATCACTGAAGACTCTAGAATCCTTCCCAGAATCCCCAGCGATAAAGTCAGATAATCCTAGATTCAATTGCCAAGTCCAGTGACCTTGGTCAAGTGCTCTGACCTCTGAGCTTCCCGTTCTGCCTCGTCACAAAGACTGCAGGGAGAACCAAAATACAGTGAGGATGAAAAACCCTTTATGTGGTACTTGTAGAAGGAAGTGATGGAGAAACAGAACTAATCTTTCCCGGGCTCCTTCATAAGTCCACGCCACCCTGAGTTCTGATGTGCCCTGACCTGTGCCCTGTGACCCCCCCTCCTGCCTACCAATCTTGACCTCCCCATTGCTTTAACTCCTGTGTCTAGTCCTTCCTACCTTCCAGGTGTTTGCCACTAGATGGCAGGGCAGGTCTAGCTGAGACAAACTTTCGAGCACATCGGTCCAGGTAGATTTTTTCCCCCATAGGGATTTACTGGGGACAGAGTCAAAGGAGTTACATGGAGCATAACTCCTTCGAGTCTTCTGCTTCTGTTCTCTCAGTCACCCCTATGATCAGTTTACAGACAACAGCCTGGAACCTTCTCTGGGTCTGATGCTAAACTAGACATTCTGTCTGTCTGTCTGTCTGTCTGGGGTGGGTGTGGAACTTGGGGAAGTAGAGAAGGAACAGCTTAGTGCAAGGCCTCCGTCCAGCACAGCCCACACAGGAGGTGTCAGGAGCTCAAGCCTTCGGGGTGGATAAAGGGCATCATGGCCTCAGAGCACAGAGTCCCCGAGAGCCAGGCCCTTTGCTCTCTATTGGCTGTGGTGCTACAGCTGCTATTCATCATCCGTCATCCTCTCCCATCCCAGGAAGCCTTTCTGAGTTTCATGGAGGTTGCACAGAAGCAATTTGAGAAAGAACTCAGCCAAGTAGCCCCCCAACTGTGCTTGCTCTAGCAACATGCTCAGTTTGAGGCTCCTTGAGGGAGTAAGCAGAGAGGCATGAGCCTTTATGATTGGCCTTGGAACTCTATCCAGGTTGGCTCCAAACTCATGGCAATCCTCCTGCCTCAACCTTGCGAGTGCTGGAATTAATAGGTGTGAACTACCACATCCAGTTAATAACATGAGGTTGATTTTTTTTTTTTAAATTTGTGAGTGGGTGTTTGGTTTGCTGTGTGTCTGTGCATCATACTCATGCAGTGTCTAGGGAGGCCAGAAGAGGGCGTCAGATCCCCTGAAACTGGATTTAAAGAAGGTGTGGGTGACTAGGTGGGTGCTAGGAATTGAACCTAGGTCCTATGGAGGAGCAGCCAGTGTCCTTCACCACTGAGCCATCTCTCCAGCCCCTAAGTCCCTATCGGAGTCCCCTAGTCAAGGTATTTTCATTTCACAGATAAAGACACTTCAGAGACTTTTGGTGGCTTGTCCAAGTCACAGAGCTATTGGGGACCCTCTGTCTCGTCAAGTTAGAAAAGATGGGTCGTCGTATGTGGGGTTCAGAAGCTGGGGGTTTGGGCACATCTTAGCAACTCTGTGGATACCAACCTGCTGTGGTGTATAAGGACCAACTCTTCCCAAGCTGGTGATAGCCCTTTCTCCCACATAAACACGCAGGGGGACAAGGAAAGGAATGGAGGCCATGCTGTCTTATATGGGAGTCAGAGCTGCCGCAGAGCCTGGAGTTTTAGCTACAGAAGAGGCTAAGTGGGAGGGTGGCTTCAGCCCAGGAGAGCAAAGACAGACGGGAAACACAGTGAGAATAAGAAAAAGAGCAAAAATGAACAAACAAAAAAACAAAGCCAGCCTTGTCAGCCACCTATGTCAGCGTTCAGAAGGCCGAGGCAAAAAAAAGTTTAAGAGTTGGAGGCCAGCCTAGCATGACTCTGCTTGAAAAAAACCAAACCAAGCACAAAAACCTCAACAAACCAAACAATTCTTCTGTGCGTAAAGAAATACGAGGCAGAGACATGGTACACTTCCGGGTCCAGGCCAAACCATGGGGTCCAATGTGGGACCAGTGGGCTAGGCAAGGTTGAGTGTGGCAGCCCTGCGCAGGAACCCGGCGAGTCCCTCAGTAGGTGCTCAAAGGATACATACGTGGTCCTGAGAGTCGCACAATCTGATGGATGCAGGACCGGAGGGAGGGAGGGGGAGGGGATGATGCCCGGGTGCCTGCGTGTGAACAGCGCACTAACACTGACAAGTCCTAAGATGGTGGCTTCCTGACACTAGGGCTTGCCTCCTTGAGCAGGGTGATTTGGTGGCAGAGTAGGGACTTCATGACCTGGCACTGTAGGTATCATGTGGGGAGGAGTCAGGGCGGGACGGCAGATGGGTCTGTGACTGTGGGACTGCGGGGGCAGGGCAGCTGCAGCTCCTGTCTGTGTCACTACAAGGGACAAGCGCTTGGCCCTGGAGGGACGGAAGGAGCCACCCGACAGCTACACATCTGTTGTCTGCAGTTAGGTCAACCTCCTCTTCTCCTTCATTAAAGTGCGTGGCAAAGACGCGGGAGCCGGTGCCCGCTCTTCCTGGGACGCAGCTGGGTCTCATTTCCTAGTCCGTTCCGCAGCGAGCTGCAGCTGGGAAGCTGACTCACAGATGCGATTCACGCGCCAGTTAGGTCAGAAGTGATGCAGGAGCTGGGCCACGGCAGTGCATGCCTTTCGTTCCGGCACTCGGGGAGCAGAGGCGGGCGGGTCTCTGAGTTGGAAGCCTGCATGGGCTACATAGCAACTTCCAGACAGCCAGGGCTGCACAGAGAAACCATGTCTCAAAAACAAACAAACAAACAAAAACAAAAGCAAAATAAAAAGACCCAGAAGTGATCCTGGATGCTTCTAGCTTTGCACAGCTCTTTGCCCTATTTAATGCTACATCTTCTTTGCCCTGCACTGATGGCTCACAGAAAACTATGCTAGGGAATGATGGCCCCAGCTACAGAAATTCTATCTCGAAGAACAGCCTAAGATAGATAGATAGATAGATAGATAGATAGATAGATAGATAGATAGATAAAAGCCTCTTTTTAAGGGGCTAACGTGATGGTTCCTCAGTTAAGAAAATGTGCTGTTCTTCCAGAGAAACCCAGTTGATTCCCAGCACCTGCACTGGGCAGCTTACGTCCACCCGTGACTCCAGAGCCCAGGACGTCTGATGCTTCCGACCTCCCAAGGAGGAGGTGCTGAGTGAGGTGTTCGTGCACACGAGCACAATTGAAAATAGTAAACATTAAAATAAAAAATCCTACAGATTAGAAATATCTACTTTGAACTTTATTTGAACCAGAAATTTCCATAGAACCAAAAGCAATTTGCATTGGGCTTTATTTATTTACCATGGTTCTCGTTGCTAACAGAGCAGTTTGTGCCTGTTTTACAGACAGGAAAAAGGGATGAGAGAGGTCAGGTAATTTGCATAAGGTCACACAGCTAAAGGTAACTATCTTGAGTGAACCTGATTGTCCAACTCTCTAGCCCAAATCCTGTCCAAAGCAATGTACTGCTTCCAAAAGGATCAGTTCCTCGGTGCCTAGGCTGTGATTTCTCTTCCTATTTCCTATTCACCCCTTCCTATTTTCCTAATCAGCCCTCCATAAACTGGGGGTCTCAGTTGCAAACCAGACAGAGGAAAGAACCCAAGGATCCCACTCTATAGCGAACTGCGTAGGAGGAAATCTGAGAGCCACGTAAGGTTGGCAGAGCTGGCCCAAGCTGCAGGGCCCGGGTCCATGCTCAGGAGCCTTGGAAGTTCTGAAGAGCTTTTGATTTCTAATGACATTCCTGCTGTTTCTCTGTCTGTTATCATCTGTGTCCCTCCAATCTGGGTTCAGAGGTGACCTCTATGAGCTGCCCCAAAGAGGCCCCGATACCTCTTTGTTCAACAACAATGGCTGCGATAGCAAAAGGAAATCAGATGCAGGTGAAAGTTTATTTTTAACATTTCGGAGGCCAAATGGGGATTTAACAGGAAAATCAGAGCCTTTCTGCTGTCTGTCTCCAAAAGTGGCTCTCAGGTGCTTTTGGCTAGCCAGGACTCCGGTGTACTTGGATCCTATCCAGGGGCTGAGGAGGGATGGGGGAGACAGTGTGGTCTTTTCTGGGCTTTCATTTGGAGCAGAGAATGTAGCTCAGTAGTTAGTGTACGATAGCCCGCGCCTATAATTCAAGGTCATCCTTGGCTATATCATGATTTTGAGGCCAGCTTCAGTTATGTGGGGCTGAGAGAGAGAGGGAAAGGGAGGGGAGGG
Organism: Rattus rattus; assembly: GCF_011064425.1. Lineage (NCBI taxonomy): Eukaryota > Metazoa > Chordata > Mammalia > Rodentia > Muridae > Rattus > Rattus rattus. The sequence continues at coordinate 6,973,023 of NC_046157.1, forward strand.
GGAAAGGAAGAGGGGGAAGAAAGGGAGGGGGAAGAAGGAGGGGGGAGAGGGACAGACAGGGGGAGGGGGAGGGAGAGATTACTTTTGTTTGAGGTTGGAGTTCAGCTTGTCCTTCCTGGGTGTGATTAGCTGAGGAAGCCAGAAGGCTCAGATCATCCCATATACTTAGTCTTTTTACCCTTCAATCAAATCAGACTTGAACAAATGTGTAGTAAAGAGTAGGTTTGTCCGGCACAAAGGCTCTTGGCTTTACAGTTGGGGAGGTTGAGGCAAGAGGGCTGCAAGTTTAAGTGTAGTCTACTTAGAAAAACAACAACAAAACCTACTACCCATCCACCCACCCACCCACCCACCCAAACAAAACACAAGGAAAAAGTTCCTTGGAAACCCTTAGCCTGATTATTTGGGGCAAATTCTTAACTTACACCTCTCCCTGTCCTTGTAGATGCTCACAGGTGGGCCTGGTGTGTGTGTGTGTGTGTGTGTGTGTGTGTGTGTGTGTGTGTGTGTGTGTATGTGAGTGTGTGTGTGAGTGTGTGTGTGTGTGTGTGTGTGTGTGTGTGTGTGTGTGTGTGTGTGTGTGTGTGTGTGTGTGTGTGTGTGTGTGTGTGTGTGTGTGTGTGTGTGTGTGTGTGTGTGTGTGTGTGTGTGGTGTGTGTGTGTGAGTGTGTGTGTGTGTGTGTGTGTGGGTGTGGTGTGTGAGTGTGTGTGTGTGGGGGGGGGTGGGTGGGGTGGGGGTGGGGGGGTGTGGTGGTGGTGTGTGTGTGTGTGTTGGGGGGTTGTGAGGTGTCTTGCTGCTTAATTGCAAAGAATTTAGTGCTTTTATTTCTTCACCTCTCTTGCCACTCTTGATTTTCTTTTCCCTGAACTTGACACATGCAGCTGGGGTGGGCGTGGGTGTCCTGATTGTCTCCTGAGAACCTGACACCTGCAGTTATTATTATTATTATTATTATTATTATTATTATTATTATTATTATTATTTTGTTTTGAGACAGGGTTTCTCTGTGTAACAGCCTAGGTGTCCTGGAATTTGCCCAGGCTGGCCTCGAACGCCCAGACATCCGCCTACTTCTACTGCCTCCTAAATGCTGGGATTAAAGGTGTGAGCCGCTATGCCTGATTTAACAGCTGCATTTTTCAGATCTCTATCCAGAAATGAGATGCTACAGGGTTTTGCTGTACACAATTGCAATACAATGTTTCAAGGAAACAAAGCAATAGTAACAATGAAAAAGAATGGCTTAGGCAGGACCTGGTGGCGCATGCCTTTAATCCTAGCAGGGGAGGCAGGCCTCTGAGTTTGAGGTCAGCCTGGTCTACACAGTGAGTTCCGGACAGCCAAGGGCCGGCTTTAAAGCCAGCTCTCCTACATGTCTAGGGCTTCCGGAAGGGAAGTAGATAGTCTGGAAACTGAGCCTCTCTTGCCACTTTCTCCGCCCCACAGCAGCTCTATGTTTCTCTGACCAGCTGGCTCCAGCCTGCTCCCCACCTTCCTGCACTTCTTCTCGAGAAATTGGTAGTTCCTGATTTCCTGTCCTGGCTAATAGCACTTCCTCCATGTACCCAGCATTCCCCACTTTCATTGCTAGCAGGTCCTAAATCAACAAGGGTCAACTCAAGGCCAAATCTCTCACTGGGCACCTTCTTCTGTTTTCTGGGTTTTTATTTGTTTGTTTTGTTTTGTTTTGCTTTTTCTTCTTTCTCTTGCTCCTCCTCCTTCTCTTCCTGTCCCTTTGAGACAGTGTCTCACTATGGCTGACCTAAAATTTGCTCTGCAGACTAAGATGGCCTTGAACTTGTAACTAACCCGTCTCCTTCTTCAACTCTGTGACTGTTTAAGCCACCGTATCCAGCCTGTTTTCTCGCTTTAAAAATGTTTTTCTTTGAAAATCTCATACAGTTATTTTGATTATATTTACACTCTACTCTTGGCCCCTCACTCCTGTCCCCTAATCTCCGGTCCATTTTACTTTTACTAAGCTGTTGACTTGGAGTTGCGTTGCTCATGTACTCTGGATGTGGTGCCATTCACTGGAGCAGAGCCAACCTACCACAGAATTCAGGAAAACCGACTCTCCCTCCCCAGACGCCATCTATTGTTTTTTTTTTTTTTTGGTTCTTTTTTTTCGGAGCTGGGGATCGAACCCAGGGCCTTGTGCTTCCTAGGCAAGCGCTCTACCACTGAGCTAAATCCCCAACCCCGCCATCTATTGTTAATAGCTTCTCAGTTAGGGGTGTCCCGCTAGATTGTCCACTGGCTTGACGTCATATGAGCAGACAGCCACAGCTGCTGGTTTGTGGGCTCAGTGCTTCTTTCTTTCTTTTGCATATGTGCTCTTCCTGGTCACCCCCGCCCCCACAGAGTTTCAGGGGTTCTCTGTGTACCTCTGGCTGTCTTGGAACTCTGTAGACCAGGCTGGCCTTGAACTCAGAGGCCTGTCTGCCTCTGTCTCCCAGGTGCTGGGATCAAAGGTGTGCACCACCACGTCCAGGTTCGTTTTTGAATTTTTTTTAAAATAATGTATTTAATTCTACTTTATGTGCATCGGTGTGAGGGTGTCAGATGCTTGGAACTGGAGTTACAGACAGTTGGGAGCTGCCACGTGGGTGCTGGGAATTGAACCCAGGTCCTTTGGAAGAGCAGACAGTGCCTTTTACCACTGAACCGTCTTCCTCTTCTACTTTTTAACAGGGACTTTGCCTGAGCCCGAACTTGGAGTCAATGCTGAATCTTCTGTTAATTCCCCGGTCCATCATTACAAAGTCCTTTCCTCCAGAGAGCCGTCATGTTTCCTTAGTGTTTGGACCTGAAGGAAGTACTTCTTTCGTTCCTATTTATAGAAGGAGAAACTGAGGCATGGTGGGCAACCGGGCAGAATCTGGGTCGGGTCTGGGCAGGACGGCTCAGACTGGCACACAGGACCGTGAGACAATTGCACACCGGCGTGGTCTTGTTCGCTTTTCCGAACGCCCTAGGCACCCTCACGCGGTCTTCTCCCTTGTGAATGCCCGTCTCTCTCTTATGTTCATCTTTGCTTTTTACAGAAGCCCCCCTCCCCCGAACAGAAACTGGATCAGGACTTATTCTCTGTTTAAGTCTCGCTTTCCAGCTGTCAACTCCCTTGTGAACTCTCAGCTCCCCCACATCTCGGTGCCGTATCGCTAGCTCCCTCGCAGCCATTCTGAGCGCAGCCGACTGTGGATGTCCTTTGCAAACTGTGCAGATGCAAACCGCTTTGGTGTCATATAGCAGGGATACGTCTGTGCAGTACGAGTTTCGGCAAAGCTTGCTTACATTCTCTTGAGCAAATGCCTCTCTCTACAACACTTCAGCTTTCTCATCTGGGAAGCCAACCATACACCTGCCTTATGGGTTTGGGGGAGGGGGATTAAACACAATAGTGCTTTTAAAGAAGTGGACCCAGAAAACACGTTGTGTGTGTCCCTTGGCCCTTGGTCTTTCTTGAGCTGCTGGCAAAACACTATTTCTGCCTCTCGTTCAAAGGGGAATGGTCCAAGATACACCTTCCCTCTTCCCCCCACTCTCTGAACGAAGGGCGCCTGCATCCTGGTTTAATCCCAAATCAAAGGCCTGTTATTTGTTTGCCAAAGAAAAACACTACCCAGGTTCCTTTGTGTTACCCACGTGGACCTCCACCAACAGCCCCCAGCCAGTTCCGAAGCGGCAGTGCATTCTGCAAGCTTAGCAGCTCTGTGACCCTTGGAGTGCTTGTTCAGCTGAAATCACTTGCGTCTGGCACAGGCCGCCTCTTCGGATTCTGGCAGCACATGAGGGAGTGAAAAAGCTGGGTTAGTGTTAGGGCTGGGATTAGAACAGATCATACTGTTAACACTTCTCTCTTTGCTAACTTTATGAAGTTCGAGCAAAGCTTTCTGGGGAATGGTACCAATTTATTTGCCAAAAGCTGAGATGGGCCAAGGAAGACATAGTCAGCATTTGGAACTGCCTTGCCTTAGAATTTGACAGCCAAGGAGGGAAGAAGAATCTGCCTGGGAGCGGGCGACCATGTGGGTAGTGTGGAAAAGGAACTTGGAAAGGTTCGGAACGCCGAACGGGCTTGGCTCTCCCACCGGTACAATGTCTCTCAAGCCATCGCTTTCCCCCCTCTAGCACAGAAATCTGTCCAGGTCCTTGTCATCCTCACCAACCAGAGCCATATTTTCTGAAGCAACTCCTGGTCTCCTTATCTGTCCTAAACACTGACCCCGGTTTTTACGACAACTGTTCAAGCCTCCCCAGTGTTAAAAGTGTCACCTTTAGCAGGGTGTTACAGTTCCTCCCCTCAAAAGCCATACTACATTCTCTCTTCCTGACATCCTTCATTTTCTATGAGCCAGTTAGGTCCACGCCATCCTGGAGACGTGACATGACATACCCATTCTCGCCTGCCTACTCTGGTCCCTCTGCCCTGATTGTCTCATGTCTGTCTTTGCCCCGTAGGCTCCCTATCACCCTTGAGGACCAGGTTCAAATACTGCCTCTTCTGCGAAGCCTTCCTCAGCACCTCCAGGCAAAGCACCCACCCCATTGGTTTAGTCTCTGAGACTTATGTAATGCACTCATGTGTGCCAGGAAAGGACCCTGGGGACAAGACTATGTCTTATTCATACATAGGCACCTCCTGCTTTGTGCCAAGTGCCTTGTTCAGCACGTTACTTATTTTAATTTTTTATTTTCTTGCAAGCCGATGGGGCAAGCTCCCATGATGCCACGGAAGAGCCAGAGCAGTCGGCTGAGTTCATGACTGTGTCAGGATCACTGATTCTGTGCTCATCATGGGGAGCGACTCCCTGTGAGTGCGTCTGTCTCTAAGAAACTGTCCCAGTTGGCAAGCATTTTAGCCCATTCAAGCTTGCTGTATTAGTTACTTTACTGGTCACGCTGTGTCCACAGTCCCAAATGTTATCCTTCTGCCCACTTTCTCCTTTTTATTCATTTCAGGACCCCAGGCTGTAGACTAGTGCTGCTTACTTTCCCTGGAGTGTGTGTGTGTGTGTGTGTGTGTGTGTGTGTGTGTGTGTGTGTGTGTGTGTGTTCAGTCTCTTCAGTCTAGCTTCCTGCAAAGACCTTCACAACCACACCCAGGAATGGGACTAGAGTCTAAATCTAGTCGAGTTGACAGTGGCGATTGGTCTCATGGGATTTGTCTTCATTATGTGTCAGATATTGGCTCACGGGATCCGATGGGCTCCTCCCAGGGATCTAGCACCAGCAGGAGCAGCAGCAGCAGCAGATAAAAAAGACTGCTCAAAACCACAGCTCTCTCTCTCTCTGTTCCCATATGCTCCCCCAGCCTCTCTTTCTGTCCTCTGTCCCCTTCTCTGTTCTCATGCCTCTGTTCCCGTCTGTCTGCCTCTACCCCTTCTCCAGGCCCTCACTTCCCTCAACCCCCCCCCCAATAATCCTCCTTTATACCAGGTCTGTCGCATGGCATGATTTCTCAGGGGACACCTTTCTCAGGGCCCACCAGGTGTATCCGCATCAGTCATCTCATTATATTTCATAATGGCGGATCCTCTGGGAACTTAGGGGGCATACTCATTGTGCTGCTGAACCTGACATGGAGATCTTACGGGGCAAAAGTCATATCCAAAGCATGAAGCTCGATAGCTTCTGGGGGAGGTGACTGTGGAAGGGAACATTAAAGGCTGTGTTAGGTGAGGCACATGGGCTGACATAACCTAGATAGCCTCCAACTGCCATGGGCATTCAGAACGGGAAGGTCATTAGTAGGGTGGGAAGCAGGGCTCTATGGGTTGGGAAGATGCTGGCATATGAGATGGCTTTGGAAAGTCAGAGATAGGAAGAAGATACAGCCTGGAGAAACATCTGGGCAGAGGAACAATGTGAGAAAATGCCTGGAAAAGCAGACAGTTTGCTGTAATGAACACCTCCAGGAAGTCTTTGCCTGGACCGCTAGTTAGGAGGTTGACTGCGGCAAAATATCTATCTGGAGAAAATATTCATTAGACATTCCTCCTCTGAAGGAACATCCTGAGTTTTCCCTTCCTTGCTTCTTGGAAAATGAAATTTTGCACATAGACCCACCTCCACGGGCCAGGGGCATGCTGGGAATTGAGAGGCTCCTGGAGTCTCACGAATTAGCTGGAGTCGTATGCCATAGTCCAGAGAGAGAGCTGTGATATTGCCCATTAGCCTCTGCCTGAGCTCAGACTACCTAACCGTTGGCTCTCTGCTCCTCAGCTCCAGGCTCTTCCAGAGCCGAGGATCTGCCAGAGTGCAGGACCTGAGGCGGAGCTGGTGAACAGGTCAGCCCTGGGGATCTCGGCCTCGGGTTTAATATCAGGCTCCTGTGCGAGATACGCAAAGAGGGCTCTGGACCCAGCTTTTCCTTTTCTGGGTTGACTCTATTATTTTCAATCAACCTCAAGCTTTGTGAATATAAGTTACACTCCTCTATACTACCTACTTAGTTTGTGTGTAATGAAAAATGGGTAATTATTTCTATCTCAGGATCATTAGCAAAAGCCCCATAATGCCCTACTACCTTTAACCAGGTTGTGTGCCCATTTCTGAGCCAAGCATTGCAGCGACGGTGGAAGGAGCGGATGGGCTCCGTTCTTAAACTGTAGCTAGTGTCTTGGGTACTTTCCCGGCTGCTCTGGAAAAACCACGTGATGAAAGCGAGAGACCAGATCTTTTGGGGTTCAGGCTCCATCTTAGAGAACCTGACCTAAGGTTGAACTTGAGTTAAAGTTGGTACCTGGCACCGGTTTCCAGGTTACCCCCAACAAGACCTGTGTCTAGCACCGGCTTCCAGGTTATTCCTCACCAATCTGCAGCTCCAGGTTACAAGCCTGCTCCTGATACGTCACTTCCTAACAACCACCAATCAGGAGGAAAGCAGAAGTTACATTGATGGTTGACTCCCAGGACCAGCCAATTATGTTACAAGGCAACAAGATTCCGTAACAGCCCCCGCCCATCCATCGCCCCCATCCGTCCCCCCGGCCAATCAGATGTGTGCCAGCCTGGATACTCCCTCCCTTCTTGCCTCTATAAATGCTTGCAACCTCCCATTCTGCTGCGTCAGAGACTGCGGAGTGGCCCACCGTTGAGCTTGTTAACAAAGAGACCGTGGTGTGACCGCATCGGGATCGGCCACTTGGTGGTCTTTTGGGTTCACGGAAGCTTCCTGGCCCAACAAAAGTACCTTTAGGAAGACAGTGTTTATTGAACTCGTCATCTGAGGGTGCTGTCCACCATGCTGGGGAAGGTGTGGCGGCATAGGCAGCTCTAGCTGTGGCAGCAGGATTAGAAAGCGTGGTCACACGTCATGGACAGTCAGGAAGCAGAGACCGTGGAACGCTGCTACTGACTTTGCTGCCTTCATTTTCCCCTTCTATTCTGGTCAGGGCAGGTCTTGCCTCCTCAGTTAATGCTCTCTGAAACCATCCTTCTAGGTAATTCTAAAGCCAGTCGAGTGGGCAGTGAAATCGGACCATCCCAGACAGGACTCCATCGGAGCCGCCAATTGGAGGCTGGGTAGAGGAATGGAGTTGGGGGTCTAGTGGAATATAAAGGCTCACAGCTGTAATCTGGCACTTGGGAGAAGCAGGAGAATCATCAGTTCAAGGTCATCCTCATCACATGGCAAGTCGAAACCAGCCTGAATGACATGAGATTCTGTCCCCCCAAAATAAAACAGACAATAGGGTTTTAATTGTCATCTACAGCAACCCCAGGCAAGCGAAGTCTGGAATTGCTTACTCTTCCAGATCACAGTTCATCATCCAAGGAATCTGGACAGGAACTCAAGCAGGGCAGGAACCTGGAGGCAGGAGCTGATGCAGAGGCCATGGAGGGTGCTGCTGACTGGCTTGCTCCTCATGGCTCGCTCAGCCGCTTTCTTAGAGAACCCAGACCACCAGCCCAGGGGTATTTTCATTCACGATGGGTTGGGTCTTATCTCATCAATCACTAATTAGTAAAGTACCCTAGAGGCTGGAGAGTAAGCAAAATAAACCCTTTCCTCCCCAAGTTGTTTTTGGTTATGGTGTTTCCTCACAGCAATAGAAACCCTAAGACACTAGCAGATATCTACAGACCATTCAATAAAAAGACTAAACAATATGCATTTTTCTCAGCAGACATGGAACTTTCTCCAAAACAACATGTTACCATGACAACTGGATCAAGGAAAGAATTGAAAAGGAAATTTAAACATTTCTAGAATTGAGCAGGAGAAATGACTCAGAGGTTAAGAGCACTGACTGTTCTTCCAGAGGTCCTGAGTTTAATTCCTAGGAACCACATGGTGGCTCACAACCATCTGTAATGAGATCTGATGCCCTCTTCTGGTGTGTCTGAAGACAGCTACAGTGTACTCACATAAATAAAATAAATAAATAAATCTTAAAAAAAATTCCTAGAATTGAATGAAAATGAAAACAACATACCAAAATCTATGAAACACAATGAAGGAAGTCCTAAGAGGAAGGTTTTCACTGGAACACAATAAAGGCAGTCCAAAGAGGAAGGTTTTCACTGTAACACAATGAAGGAAGTCCCAAGAGGAAGGTTTTCGCTGAAACAGTAACTTAATGGCACACCTGAAGGCTTTGGAGAAACAGTAGATGAGAAGAGATAATCAAATCAGGAATGAAGTTCATGATACAGACATTTAAAAATACAAATAATCAAGGAGACAAAAGTTCTTTGAGAATAGTAACAAGACTGTCAATTCTTTAGCTTAATTATCAAAAGAGAGAAAAGACTCCAATTAATAAAATTAGAGATGAAAAGGAGATATTTTAATAGGCACTGAGGAAATTAGAGAATTATAAAGACGTACATTAAAATTTATATGCTATAATTGGGCACAAGTAACATGATTAGGGAAATGGAAAAAGGGGGGACTTTTGGGGAAGAAGGAGAGAGGTAAGTACAGGAGGGAGGCAGTTTAAATAACAGTAAAGATGTCTGAGAAAGGCGTAAGTAGCCATACTATTAACTATCTGAAAAAGCTTATAATACATATAATTCTGTATATCAATATACAGATATAACTTAAATGAATTTCTCTCATTTGGGATGACGATGCCCCTCCAAGAACCAAAGACTACCTAATAAAAACACAATACCAGGCATTAAAAGCCCTTTTGAGTTGTTGGTCAGAGTTTTTCAAGGGACTCCCAAAAATACAGACCACGGCTGCTGCCTTTGGTTGCCTCCCAAAGGTAGAAGTCATTATTGCTGAAGATGTCATGAACTTCAGAAACAGAGCCCAGAGACCCCTTCACTGGACCTGACCTGAAGGCCACCTCCCTGGGGACTAGTTTCACGGTACCAGAAGGTGCTATGCAAGCTTCCAAAGGAAGGGAGCAAACTACACTCATACCCAGATGTGACACCTATGAGCCGTAACAATGACCAGCAAGGCACACAGATCTTGGTGATAACCAACACTTCTCTAATTGGTGTTAAGAGACTCATCAAGAGGAAAACCATGCCTGGTACTGGGAACCTAGTCAGTTACTCAGTGCTAGCAAAACCGTTAATCTTGGAGGAGAATCTATAGCTACTACTTTATTAAGCCAGCACGATCCCTAACAGCATTCTAAATAGTTATCCTTATATCCATAGATAAGTGTAGTCTTCACCTCTCATTAGGGAAACTCCTCTTTGCAACAAATGGAAACCATTACAGAAAAGCGCAACCAGTCAAAAATGCAGAGTTGTGGAGTCCAGTCCCAATGTCTACAAAACATTTGATAAAGACAAAAAGACAAAACAAAGAAACAAACTAAAGAAAAGCCCTCAACAAATGGAGCTGACCATACAGGACAGCTACATGCAGAACAAGGAAACTAGATCCCTACCTCTCACCCTGCACAAACTCAACTCCATATGAATCAGAGGCCTCCGCATAGGGCCTGAAACCTGAAGTCCGATAGAGAAGAATGTGTGGCTTGGTTCAGCTTACAGGGATGGGAAAGGCCTCTCAGAGCAGGAACCCAGAAAGGCAGGCAGTGATGCTGACAGCAAACCAGGAACTTTATTAAACTAAACGCTTCTCTAGAGCAAAGGACGCCATCATTAGAAAGTTAAAGCAGCATAGAGAGTGGGAAAAATCTTTATCAGCTCTATCTGTCAGAGGTTTGATATTTAGAACATACAAAGAACTTGAAAAATTAGACACCTAGAAAACAAATTACCCAATTTAAAATTGTGGCATGGAACTAAACAAAGAATTCTTAAAAGAAGGAGAAAAAAAGAAAGAAATACAAATGGCTGAGAAACATTTTTTTGTAGACGTATCCATCGGAGTGGGTGGAAAGATTCTAAGAGCCAAAAGATCAAGGAGTTGGCTGTGAGAATGTTTCCTACTGACGTGGGAAGCTATACCCATAAAGTCTCTCCAACATGGCTGCCCAAACATGGGCTGGACAGGGACACCGACAGACATTGTTATGGTCTAGGAGTTGCTCTACAAACTATTCGAACGCCAATCTCGGTCAGACAGATGGTCTGTTGAACTCACATCTTAGTGCTTGTCAGACCAGGGACATAGTTCAGATCAGGGGCTGAAACTGTGCCATCAAACATTTCTCAGAGCTGGCTTATTATTGGAAAACCCAGGTTCAAAAGTTTAAAAAAGCCAAGAGGGGAGCAATATCACGTTTTGTCTCGTTAGATAAAGTTTATCAAGTAAACTGATAAATCAGTTTAAGCTGGTTGGTCCTGTATGAGGTAAGAGGGATGGTGGATGGATGGTGTACAGGGGAATTTCTGAACACTGAGATAACAGCATGAGTATTAGAATCATAACTTATTAGTAGCATTCTTCAGTGTCAGCCACAAAAACCGTGAACTCCTATGTAGGTTCAGAAAATTCTGCCTGGTGGTCAGTTCTGACTCCAGCCCTAATAGTTCATATTGACCTTTAACTTGATCCGTCCTATGTAAAACTTTTTGGGATTTCTTTTTAAAAATTTTTTTATTTATTTATTATGTATACATCATACAGCTTTCTGCCTGCATGTATGCAACTACAGGCCAGAAGAGGGCACCAGTCCTGATTATAGGTGATTGTGAGCCACCATGTGGTTGCTGGGAATTGAACTCAGGACCTCTGGAAGAGCAGACAGTGCTCTTAACCGCTGAGCCATCTCTCCAGCCCCCTTTTGGGATTTCTTAAGATTAACAAACTTCACACAGAACAGGACACGATAAGTGATCAACTTGACCTTGTTCTGAGACAAGTTATTTTTCTGTATCAATGACTGTCAGACATGGAACTGAACGGCTATAGCGATGCTGGGGTGGGGTGGTCAGACCACAATAGATAAGTCAAAGTGGATGGGAGAAGGCTGATGAGACCTTGTATACATATACATATATATGCATGTAGCATCAATGGGGCCATGAATTTAAAAGAAAGCAAGCGTCTTGGTTAGGATTTCCATTGCTGTGAAGAGACACCAGGCCGGCATGGTGCTAGAGGAGCTAAGAGTTCTATTTTTTTTTTTCTTTTTTCTTTTTTTCGGAGCTGGAGACCGAACCCAGGGCCTTGCGCTTGCTAGGCAAGTGCTCTACCACTGAGCTAAATCCCCAACCCCAAGAGTTCTATATTTTGTTCTGAAGGCAAACAGGAGAATACTGACTTCCAGGAAGCTTGGAAGAGGGTCTCAAAGCCCATCCCCACAGAGATACAATTCCTCCAACAAGGCCACACCCACTCCAACAAGGCCACACCCACTCCAACAAGGCCACACCCACTCCAACAAGGCCACACCCACTCCAACAAGGCCACACCCACTCCAACAAGGCCACACCCACTCCAACAAGGCCATACCTCTTAATAATGCCACTCCCTAGGTCAAGCATATTCAAACCATCACAGCAAGGTGTGTTGCGTGTAATAACTGAAAATCAATCCACACTATCGCTGGCTTGGCACTGACTGCGGTCTTAGTCAGTTCGCAACCGAGTACTAAGACCGCATGTTTCCCCTTGTCAACGCCTCTCCCACTGATGCCTCTCTAGAGCTCCGAAATCCCTCTCTCAGTCCTGTGGCTAGCTGCTGCCAAATCGCCCAGCACCCCCAAATTTCTGTGGCTAGCCGGGGGCTCCCTCTCGCCAACCCGAGCTCAGCCGCAGTTACCTTTCCCCTGGAGCTCAGTTGAGTTGCCAGAAAATGGAAAACGCCAGTAACACCATCCCTGGGCGCGAAATCTATCGTCCTAAATTCATTAACTAGTCTATGTTAGAAATCTTCTGGTGGCAGATTTTCGTGGGTTCCACCACCAGATCTAACAATCCCCGGCCTACATTTTGCCTGCTTTTGCTCCCATCATTGTCCAAAAAAGGAAGTGCCCTCCTCCTGTATTCCCTCTCTCGAACCAGAAAACCCCTCCTCCTCCTCGCCAGATGATTGTCTTCTTGTCATCTTTATTATTCAATTAATTAGGGGAGAATTCCACTACAAAGGTGTATCTGGGAGGCCTTGGAGGGAGGAAACAGAAGAAAGAAGTAATGTAATTATAATCTCAACAAAACAAACCCTCTCCCTACTAAGTGAGAGAATCTAAAAGAAATCAGTGGATTTCTAAATATATATGATCTATCAAAGTTCAACTGGATGAAGTAATTAATTTAAATAAACACTTAACAGTCAATGGGATAGGAGAAGTAACAACAACAACAACAACAACAACCAACTCAGGGCCTGATGGATTTAGTACAAAATCTCCTCAGACTTTCAAGGAACCAACATCAATACTCCTTAAATTACTACCTAAAATAAAAAGAGACCAGTACTTCTAAGTTATTTTTATAAATTCAAGATTATTTTTTAAAGACTTATTTATTTGTTATATATAGGCACACTGTCGCTGTCTTCAGACACCCCAGAAGAGGGCATCAGAGCTCATTACAGATGGTTGTGAGCCACCATGTGGTTGCTGGGAATTGAACTCAGGTCCTCTGGAAGAGCAGTCAGTGCTCTTAACTGCTGAGTCATCACTCCAGCCCCACAATGAAAGCTTTAAGACACCAAACAGAGAAATCGAAGAGGAGATCAGAATATGGAGAGAACTTTTGTACTCTTGGATCCATCTGAAAAATATTTTGAAACTGCTATCACCCCAAAAGAAATTTATAAAGATTTGTTTATTTATTATATGTAAGTACACTGTAGCTGTCTTCAGACACACCAGAAAAGGGCGTCAGATCTCATTACAGATGGTTGTGAGCCACCATGGGGTTGCTGGGAATTGAACTCAGGTCCTCTGGAAGAGCAGTCAGTGCTCTTAACCACTGAGCCATCTCTCCAGCCCCCAAAAGCAATTTATAGATCAGTGCGACCTCCCTCAAAATTCTAACACAATTCTTCACAGACATCGGAAAAAAAAAGAAAAAAACACCAAACAACCAAACTTAAATTTTGAGTGAAAACACAAAAGAACAAGGATAGAGGTGGTGGTTTGAATATGCTTGGCCCAGGGAGTGGCACTGTTAGGAAGCTTGGCCTTGTTGGAGTAGGTGTGGCCCTGTTGAAGGAAGGTTGTCATTGTGGGGATGGGCTTTGAGACACTCCACCTTGCAGGCTGGAAACAGTTTGCTTGCATGGTTGTAGAAGATGTAGAACTCTCAGCTCCTCCTGCACCGTGCCTGCCTGTGTGCTGCCATGATTCCTGTCATGATGATAATGGACTGAACCTCTGAGCCGCTAAGCCAGAACCAATTAAATGTTACCCTTATAAGAGTTGCCTTGGTCACGTGTCTCTTCCCAGCAGTCTAAACCTAACTAACAAAATAGACAAAACGATCGTGACCAATGAAAGAGTGATTGGTGGTGTCACCATGTCTGATTTCAATTTAGTAATAGCACCAGCATGGTGCTGCAACCGACAGGACACGTTGGCAGTGGAAGAGAACTAGGAACCTAAACGTACTTTAATCTGAGTTATAGATAGACTATGCTCCTACAGTCACTTGGTTTTTGATAAAGATAAAAAAACAAAAACAAAAACAAAAACAAACAAACAAACTAGAGAAAAGCCCCCAGCAAATGGGGCTGACCATACAGGACAGCTACATGCAGAACAAGGAAATTAGATCCCTACCTCTCACCTTACAAACTCAACTCCATATGAATCAGAGACCTCAGCATAAGGCCTGAAACCTGAAGTCTACAGAGAAGAATGTGTGGCTTGGTTCAGCTTACAGGGATGGGAAAGGCCTCTCAGAGCAGAAACCCAGTAAGGCAGGCATTGATGCTGACAGCAAACCAGGAACTTCATTAAACTAAACTTCATTAAACTTTGCTTCTCTACAGCAAAGGACACCATCATTTGAAAGTTAAAGCAGCATAGAGAGTGGGAAAAATCTTTATCAGCTCTATCTGTCAGAGGTTTGATATTTAGAACATACAAAGAACTTGAAAAACTAAACACCTGGAAAACAAATTACCCAATTTTAAAATGTGGCATGGAACTAAACAGAGAATTCTTAAAAGAAGGAGAAAAAGGAAAGAGAGAAAGAAATACAAATGGCTGAGAAGCATTTTTTTTTTAAATGTTCAGCATCTTTAGTCATCAGGAAAATGCAAATTAAATCTACTTTGAGACTTCACCTTAACCCAGTCAGAATGGTTAAGTTTAAAAATGAGAACAAATGCCAAGAAATGCTGGCATGCATATGGGGAAGGGGAACACTTAATCACTGCTAGGGGGTGTGCAAGCTGGTGCAGCCACTATGGAAATCAGTGTAGAGTTTCCTCAGAAAGCTATAAATAGATCTACCATATGATTCACTATATATGTCAGTTCTGGGCATGTTCCCAAAGCATTCTATATCCTGCTTTCAGAGATATTTCTTCATCCACGTTCATTAATTCTATATTCACAATAACGAGGAAACAAAATCAGCCTAGACGTCCATCAATGGACAAATGGATAATAAAAATATAGCTCATATACACGATGAAATCATATTTAGCTGTAAAGAAAATAAAATTATGGAATTTGCGGGCAAATAGATGGAGTTGGAGTGACCATTTTAAGTGAGGTAACCTAGACTCAAAAAGACCACATCGTTCTCATAGACAATATGGAGGCTAGTTTTTGTTTCTTTGAGGTTTTTATTTATTTTTCTTTTGTGCGTATGGGTATTTTATCTGTGAATCACATACGTACAGTACCCCCAGCGTCCAGAAGAAGTTGTCAGATCCTTTAGAACTTGGGTTGCAGGCAGTTATTAGCTGCCATGTGGGTGCCGAGACTTGAACCCTGATCTTTTAATAAGAGCAGTCTGTGTTCATAACTGCTGCGCTATTTCTCTAGCCCAGATACTAGTTTTCAAACACTCTGGATGTGTGCGTGCGTTAAATTGGAGTATCCACAGATGGCAAGAAAGTACTAAGGGGCCGTAGGGAATTT
Source organism: Rattus rattus (assembly GCF_011064425.1). NCBI lineage: Eukaryota > Metazoa > Chordata > Mammalia > Rodentia > Muridae > Rattus > Rattus rattus. Next base: position 6,988,452 of record NC_046157.1, read on the forward strand.
CTAGGGAATGGGGGAGAATGAAGGTAGTATGAAATGGGAAAGAGGAATAACAGAGCAGGAAGTGTGGATGGGGGTGGGGTTGCAGGGAGGAGGAGGGGTAATGACCCAGCACCCAAGACCTGTTGTGAATTTTTAGCTACTCTGCTTTGTGCTCCTGGAGGCTCGCACTTCCAGCCACCTCCCCTGAGAATCTTTTGGATCAGTGAATAGTGAATGAAGACACCACACACACACACACACACACACACACACACACACACACACACACACACACACAAGCTTATTTTTAATATGCCGTGTAGCTCAATGGTTGGGCACTTCTAATCCTCCGCCTGCTACCCTAGGCCCAATCAGGGAGGTGGCCACTTCCTGGAAATCTCACATAGCTGGTTGGCTTTATCCCCTGGGCCTCCTATGTCCATTCGTCCATTCGTAACCCACCGTTTCTAGGTGATTTCTCCTTCTGCCCCTCTTCCCCCCACCCCCATGTCCTATCCCTCAAAACTTTGAGGGTCCCACCCTGTCTCCCTTTTCCCATTGTCTGCTGGCATCTTTATTGATTGATCAATAAAGGGATTGCCAATTAGGGACAAGGTCCTTTAGCATTTGGACACACAGATTCCCAATTGAGTCAAAGCATTAGAACCAAACTCCAACAAAGACCTTTGAAAAACCCCTATGGAAACCCACTACTGCAGAAGCTTCCTTAAATAAATACATACACACATATATAAACATATATAAAATGGATTTAAGTGGGGCTAAATATAGGAGTCTCCTATAATGGGGCAGTGCCTTCCTACAGATACCATAGGCTATCAAATAAAAATCCTATAAGTGAACCCTATGTGAACCCTATGAGTTATACTAACCATGAGCTTACCAATATACTTTCACTGGTGCAATAATGGTACTGTGTTGTGAGAATATCCAACCGTTCTCTCATTAGATTTAAAGTCCTCCCCACAAGACAAAACTAATGCCTAGTACCCTTAATTGGGCCCAAACCACATGGCTAGCTAAATCGTAGGCATCGTGGAAGAATCTAACACTTTTATTCCAGTAGATACAGTAAATTATATATGGTCTTATCTTTATACCGTAGATTAGTGAAGCTTCTTTTTGCAGTAGATGGCAATTAATATAGAAAACCACAAATATTAAGATGCAGAGAATAAGAAACTGTGGGACATTTAAGGCTCAGGGATCACTGCGGATGAGGAAGAGTAATGATTTTAAGAGCCAAAGAGAGGGGTTGGGGATTTAGTTCAGTGGTAGAGCGCTTGCCTAGCAAGCGCAAGGCCCTGGGTTCGGTCCCCAGCTCCAGGAAAAAAAAAAAAAAAAAAAGAGCCAAAGAGAATAGAGGCCTGTGTGGCATAACAGTATTTTCTGGGAGTGACAGGGCCTTAGTACACATGAACTGTGCATTGGGGACTGTGCACACAAGACCTGCACAAAACAGCTAAAATCCCAGTATGGATCAGAGAGGGGCTCATGAAGTCCCACCTCTAGCTGAGAAACTGTTAATGATTGATAGCTTCTGGGAGAGTCCATTTTCATTAGGGATGTAGACCATGCTTCACCAGTTGGTCCCACTCCATATACATATAGGCCACCCTTGATTGTCTCAGTATGTTAAAAATAACCAACGAACCAACCAAACAAACAAAAACCCACTTGAAATTGGAAAGGAAAAGTGACAGGAGGAGTAGGTGAGGGATTTGATCAAAACACATCATATGTGCATATATGGAATTCTCAAGGACTAACCTCTTGTTTGAAACAAAGCCCAAGGTTCCCCAGAATAGCAGTATCTGCATCTTTAAGGAAGTTGTTAGACATGCGAATTCTCAGAATCTACACTAGAGCTCCAGAATCCCACACCCTCGGGTGCACTGCAGCGACCACCACCAGTGAGATACACACTGCGGACCAGGATCTAAAAGCAAGTGGTATGGTGGCTCAAAAAAACCAGCTATAGCCCTAAGAAATGAGCATGACTTTGTGAGGATTTAGAAATTTAAGTAAATATATGTTCATAAATGATATTTCAATTCAGGCAAACTGATTGTTTCTTTTACTTACTTTTCATTCCGTTTACGGTCCACGAGTCTATGAACATATGTGTTTGGTTTTGTTTCTGTTTTTCATAGCAGGGCTTTTCTGTATAGACCAGGCTGGCCTTGAACTGAGAGATCCTCCTGCCTCTGCCTCCTTGGGGCTAGAATTAAACGTGTGTACCACCACACCCCCATTGACATACTTGTTTGTATCCAACAAAGATAAATTTTTCTACTTTACTTTCTTTTGGTTCTTGTAGTACTGGTTGGCCTGAAATTTTCTATGTAGACCAGGATGGCCTCAGACTCACAGAGATCTGCCTGCTTCTGCTTCCTGAGTGCTGGGATCAAAAATATACACCACCATGCCCAGCCATTACACAAACATTTTAAACAGAATAAAATTTGGAAACATTGTGCCAGGGACATGTTAGTGATCCCTCAAAACACACACAGGAGCCAATCTGAGGCAACTCATAGCATAGTCTTTATGCTATTTGAGCTAGCTTCCGCCCCGCCCCCCCGGCCCCCAATGCCCCGCCATCACACAGGATGGTTTTGGTGGTGGGGAAGCATCAAAATGTGTCTACCAGAGCAAGACTTTATAGTAAGCAGCAAGCAGGGAGTACTGTGCAAACCTCTAATTGGAAAGCTACTGTGGTCTTTAACGTAAGTGTCTAGTGCTGGGAGTTGTATCATAAACTTAACTTCTGCTTCCCTCTCCATTGGTGGTCATTAGACAAGGGGTGGGCTTGTAATCCGGGTTATAGGTTTGTTGGGGAAGTAACCTGGACACATTGGTCTTGTTGAGGATATAACCTGGAGACTCTGGACTTGTTGGGGATTAGCCTAGATACTGGAGCTGGGGTCTGGTTTTGTTAGGGGGCAACTTGGAAACAATGCTAGGTACCAGCCTCTTAGTTTACCTGAGTTAAAACTTAGGTCAGGTTCTCTAAAATGAAGTCTAAACTTAAAAGATTTGGCATCTCAGAAAAATCTATCCAGAAAAACTTTGCAGTTATCTGTGGATTTATTTTCTTACCTCATAATTACTAATTACTATCCTTGCCTTTTAGTCTTTTTCCTTATAGAAATAATTTACATAACTGATATAGCAGTAGACGTACGTACTGGCTGGTCTTGTGACACAAGCAAGGGTTATCTCTGAGTTATCTCAGAGAAAAGAGCCTCCCTTGAGGAAATGCCTCCATGAGATCCAGCTGTAAGGCATTTTCTCAATTAGTGATCAAGGGTGGGATGGCCCATTGTGGGTAGTCTTGGGTTCTATAAGAAACCAAGCTGAGCAAGCCAGGGGAAGCAAGCCAGTAAGTAACATCCCTCCATGGCCTCTGCATCAGCTCCGGCTTCCTGACCTGCTTGAGTTCCAGTCCTGACTTCCTTAGGTGATGAACAGCAATGTGGAAGTGTGAGATGAATAAACCCTTTCCTCCCCACCTTGCTTCTTGGTCATGATGTTTTGTGTAGGAATAGAAACACTGACTAAGACAACGTATGTTGTACCTATAGACTTATCATGCTAGCACAAGCATCCTTCATTGTTGAGCAGTATTTGTATGCTGAGTCCTGCTTGACCACATGGAAGAGATGGTGTGATAAGGTTTCCTGCCCCTTAAAGAGAGTCAGCAGGGCGTGACTTTCATGAGTGCTGAAAGTTGATAGGCATAAGGCTTATTTGTGTATTTTTGCTTTATGTTCCTCCTTTGGGAAATGTCCTCTTTGCCAAGGTTAATGACTCCCTAATAAGCAGAGACAGCACAAGTCAGAAAAGGTGAAGTGTGTCTATGTTCTTATCAAAAATGGTAAAGGCTGTTACCTTCAAGATAGTTCTGAAGGCTGTGGGAAAGAACTCTGAAAACATGAGTTCAAAAATATATAATTTCTTTTTTTTTTCTTTTCTTTTTTTCGGAGCTGGGGACCTAACCCAGGGCCTTGCGCTTGCTAGGCAAGCGCTCTACCACTGACCTAAATCCCCAACCCCAAAAATATATAATTTCTTAACTATGCAAATTTAAGGATGCAATATAAATTATATGATGGGCTTCACGAACCTAAAAAATAAAAAACAACAACAACAACAACAACAACAAAAAAACAGACAACAAAACTGAGGCAGCTGCCCTATGAACCAGCTTTTCAGAAAAATACAAAATCAGGCAGATTCCTGAGTTCAAAGTCAACTTGGGACAGAGTGAATAGTCCAGGTGTAGTTGGAATGGTAATCTCAGGACAGGATCCTACCTAGTTTATTGTCTGTACTTACAAAGACAGGCAGATCTCTGAATTCATTTGCAATGTTTTGGTTTTTTTTTTTTTTAAAATGTACCTGCTGTCCTTTTCCTAAGAGTCAAAGGGCTAAGGTCATGGGATGCTGTTTCATGGGATGGTCAAGAAGGAACTTGAAATAAATAACTGAACTGATATGTAAATAAAAGACTGAGCTTTTGGTCTGCGTGAGCTAGCAGATAAGCTAACAGTTATTTTTTAAGAATTTTTAGAATTTTTTTCTAACAGGATTTCTGATTTTGGTCGGAAAAATCTATGGAGAGTGAACACAGCTCTTTTAGAATTTATCATAGTTCTTTTAGAATTTTTTCTGGCCAAGGTTAGAAATCCCAGTAATTACTTAGAGAACTAACACAGCTCTTTTAGAATTTTTTTTTCTTTTTTTCTTTTTTTTTTTTTCGGAGCTGGGGACCGAACCCAGGGTCTTGCGCTTGCTAGGCAAACGCTCTACCACTGAGCTAAATCCCCAACCCCTAGAATTTTTTTTCAACAGCTACCCAGAGAGAACTGCTTGGAGAGCAATGCAGTTCTTTTAGTTTTTTTTTTTTTTTCTAGAAAATTCAAGATTTTTTTCTAGCCTTTTCTGACTTTGGTAAGAAAACTCATGAGCTATCCAGAAAGCTTTTAAATTTTTTTTTCTAGCATGAAAGAACTGTCTCTAACAGAGGGCTGTCTCAAACAGGGAGCTGCCTGGAGCAGAAAGTTATCTCAAGCCAACCAAGAAACCAAGAGCTATGTACAGAGAGCTGTCTAGGAAGCCATCTTGAGCAAACTACAAGGCTGTCAGCTTCTTTTGACTTCAATTTGTTCTTTTCGTCACTTTCAAGCACCCCTTCTCTTAAGAACCCCTCTCTAAGCCAAGGCTGGTCCTTGGCATTGGTAGTTACAGATTTAATTATGTACGCGAGGTGAGCCAATAATTTTCACCATGGCTTATTTAGCCAGTGTCTTATCATTGATTGCCTCTATTTCTAACTTCCGCAGGGACAAACATCTTTGTATGTGGAGTGCTTTCCTCTTGTTTGGAGTTAAACCCTTTAGCATGGTTTTCCAGAAGTGGAATTTCAGGGTCACAGGATACAAACTGGTTTATGGTTCTCAATACATTTTGCCAAACACCTTCCAAAGAGTTTCGTACCGGTTTATATTGCCACCAGCGAGGTCTGAGGCAGCCAGCTCTTCCACACCCGCAGTAATTTTAGAGATTTTAATTAAAAACTTTGCCAATTTAATAAGCATAAATTTTTACCCCCGTTTTAATTTGCATTTTTATTACTCTACCTAATATTGCATAGTATGTTTTCCCCGTGTAGCTTTAGAGTTCTCAGTAATCCTTTTGAGGTTGCCATGCCCTTTCAGCACAGGGTTTGATGAATGACTGTAAGGACAGAGCTGCCTAATGTAGAGACCACCACAAGGAGGCTGTGTGGCCGCTCTGAAGGCTCACGCACAGCCTTTTAGGCGCAGACGTATTGTTTTCCGTTTCCTCAGTAAACCGCACTACCCGATTTAAGACAAAAACCCGGACCAGGGAGTTGCTGTTGATAGTTCTCTGTCCTTCATCACCTAAATCTAATCTGTAGCTAAGTGCTCTCAATTTCTCCTGAAATTCCCCTGCTCTTCTGCTATCCAAGTTCAAGCCGTACCCTCTCCTGAAGGCCAACAGCCAGACCTCCTTAGAGATCTTGTTTCCTTCTACGTCGTTCTTCACGTTGCTGGCAGACCGACCGTTCTAAGGTCTAAATATAAACTTTCGTTCTTATCTTATTTTAACAACTCCTCTGTTCTCCCGATGTAGTTCCCAACTCCCAGGTCATTTTGCAAATCCTCTATCCTTTGGATCCCACTGTGCTCTTAAAGATTTATTTATTATTTTTATCGTGTATGGGTATTTGGCCTGCCTGTGTGTCTGTGAACCTGTGCTTGCTTGGTGCCCAGAAGAGGTCAGAAGAAGGTGTCAGCTCCCATGAGACTGGAGTTACAGGTTTTTGCCACCATATGGGTGCTGGGACTCTAACCTGGGTGCTCTGGAAGAAGGGTCGGTGCTCTTAACCATTGAGCCATCTTCTAGCCTGTCCTTCTCTGCTCCTATCTGAGTGGCACAGCACCGGGAGCCTTGTCATAAAACTTTGAACATCATAGCCACATTTTCAAAACTGTTGACTGAGGGCTGGAGAGATGGCTCAGTGGTTAAGAGCACTGACTGCTCTTCCAGAGTTCAAATCCCAGCAACCACCTGGTGGCTCACAACCATCTGTAATGGGATCTGATGTCCTCTTCTGGTGTGTCTGAAGACAGGGATACTGTACTCGTAAAATAAATAAGTCTTTAAAAACAAAAACAAAAAAACTGTTGGCCGAGACTGTTGGTCTGCTTTTGAATAGCACAGAATAATGAAGGGGCTTGAAATAGATGGGTAACTGTGCTTGTGGAGACCAGAGAACAACACCAGGGATTGTCCCTTTTTTGGCACTGTCTACAAGTAATCTAGGTCAGTGAGCCCGGAGGTCTGCCTATCTGTGCTTCCCCAGCTCTGGAGTTACAAATGTGCCTCCACACCTGTTGCTTTTACTTTATGTAGGTGCTGGGGACTGAACTCATGTCCTCACGCTTAAAGGCAAACACGTCACCAGCTGAGCTATTGCTTTGGTCCCAGTTTTTTCAGTGGAGAGAAATGCCAAACACTGATTTTTGTTGTTGTTGTTTTGTTTTTTTGATTTTTGAAGACAGGGTTTCTCTGTGAAGTCCCTGCTATTCTGGAACTTTCTAGATAGATCAGGCTCCAGCTCACAGATCCTCCTGCCTCTGCCTTCCAAACTCTGGGATTAAAGGCATATGCACCACCACTACCCCAAACATTGAATTATTTTTGACAGATTTGGTGTTCTACCTCTGACTGGCTGTGTGACTAAGGATGCATGTTTTTTACTTGTTTGGACCTTGTGTTTTCTTCTGAGGGTCAGAATTGTGCTGCCAGACTCCCTAAAGTGCCACGGGCTACAGAGCATAATCTGGTGATACTTCCAAAAGTTTCCCCACCGTCAGCCAGCTGAGCTCTTCTTTTGTGTTTAGAAATGGGCCTCTGAAGGATTTTACTAGAAGAAAGAGTTCAATGTTATCAAACGACTAGGGAAACTTAGGCTTGCTTCCCTCCCTCCCTTTTTAAAAAAAATAAATTTATTCTTTGACAACTTCATACGTATATACAATGTATCTTGATTTTATCCACCCCTGACTCCTCCCTTCACTTTATTTGGACCTTACAGGTGCCTTGTCTCTCTCACCTTGACTACTTCTCTTCCCCTCCTCTTCCAGTCAGTGCTACCCTTGCAACCCTGGGCCACCAGTGACTACATCTTCAAAGGAAAATGACGTCCCCACTCCCCAGCAGCCTTTCTCTGCTATCTCCGTGTAGCATTGTGTTACATAATAGATGCCTGACTCACAGGCATAAAGTCAGGGGTGGGGGTTGGATAATTGAATGAGTAGAAGACAGGTGTGGTACTTGAATGGCTACACGTCTAATACGGAGTAGGTAGACTGGCGTATTAGGAAGTGCCCTGCTTAAGGGCTTCTGCCTGCTGCCACAATGTAGTACATGAACCTATTCATCAGTATGTATAGTCTATAGATGCCTCCTCTGCCTCAGAATTCTGTGGTTCGGAAACTTTTGGATTTTTTTTAAATGCTGAATAAGTAGGACATGTGAAGTATCAGGCTAGTGGACCAATCGTCTCCTCAGCTGCTCAGCTCTGTCTGGCACATGGTGAACAGAATATAGATGGGAGCTGTCATCATCCTCTTCATCATCATTACCTAATAATGGTGTAGCCGACTTGGATCTGCCAATAATTGCAATGGAGCTGTAACATAATTATACAATTTTGTGCCATTCAAATTTAATTCCTCTAAAAGCCATACCAGAAAACTGGAACATTTGGGAGAATTATTGACAGCAGGGAAAAGATAAATAAAGTCTCAAATGAATTTGGGTCAAGTCCAGGGTGGTCCAGTATTCTTCTCTCAAGCCTGCCCTTTCGGAATCATGACTGCTTGCAATGAAAGTGTATGGGTAGCCAGCACCAGAAGATACTTGGATGCATCGTTTCACTTTGTGTCCCCAAATCAGGCCCATTCCAGTGGTTTGCAACACAGTTACAAACCCGCTTCTAGATCTGAGGCTCCTTGGTCATGTACGTGACTGCTGTAGCTTTATGGCCTATTGGCTGTTGGTGGGTCAACTACCTTTGATAGAAAAAAATCTTTCTCAGACTCACAAAAATGAGTAGAGGGTAAAGAAGGGGTTGAGGGGAAAAGAATCCTAGACCTTGTTCTTTTGTGCTGTTGGAAAGCAACCCTAGGGCGGTCCATATGCTAGATACCCACACTACATTTGAGCTGTGGCTGAAGTCCAGCAGACCTTAAAGCAGATGGAAGACAAAAAGGAGGCTAAGAGAGAAGCGTGAAGAGAAGGGCCAAGCAATGGTGATCACAGAGTAACGATCCTCGAGATCCCAAAGATTCCTCTGAAACCTGCGCTTGGGATGGAGAGATGGCTCAGGGGTTGCTGTTTTCTGCAGAGGATGGGAGCTTGCTTCCCAGCTGGGCGGCTCACCAGCTCGTATTTGTTCCAGCTTCAGGGGAATCTGTTCCCTTTGGTTTGGCACATGTTAGATAGTCCAGGATGGCCTGGAACTCACAGAGACCTGCCTCCCTCTGCCTCAAGAATATGAGGATTCAGGTGTGTACCACCACACCTAGGTAGATATATGTTTAAGATTTTTATTTCATTTCAATTATGTGTCGGTACAGGGGACAGTATGTGCATATGAGTGAGGTGTTTACAGAGGCCAGAGGTGCCAGAGTGCCCAGAGCTGGAGTTCTGAGTGGCTGTAAACTACCCAGCTTGGATCTACTAGAAAAGCAGTAGTGTGCTTGACTGCCCAGCCTTCTCTACTGCCCCTGTACTATCTCTTATCGTTCCTAGAACAGACAGCCGTACAAATGATCGACAGGTGCATTTGGGTTAACCCTCTTCCTACCTTCCTCTCTTTTTTGAGATAAGCTCTCTCTACAGAGTCCTGGCTATCCTGGAACTCACTGTGTAGACAGGCTAGACTTGAACTCAGAGATCTGCGTGCCTCTGCCTCCTGAGTGCTGGGATTAAAGGGGTGCACACCACCACACTCTTACACGGCCCCTACATTATTTATTAATGTGTGTGTGTGTGTGTGTGTGTGCGCGCGTGTGTGTGTGTGTGTGTGTGTGTGTATGTGCGCGCGCGTGCGTGTTTATCATAGGATAACTTTCAGAAGTGGGAGAAATAGGGTCTCTCCTTTGACTCTGTGTGTTCCAGAGAGTGACTTTAGGCCTTTGATTAACTAAAAATAAAATTTTAATTATTTGAAAATTCCATACAATATGTTTTAACCACATTCACTCCAGACTCCTTCCCTAACTCCTTTCAAATCTACCCCCATGTTCCTAGCCCACCAACTTTGTGCCCTCTTTCTTATTTTAGAAAGTAACCCACTGTGCTGTTTGTATACACTTTTGACCACCCACTGGGCATAGGAGCCACATCCTTAAAGGAAACTGACTCCTGCCGTAAGCCAGCAACTGTTCATAGCTCCTCAGTGAGAGTGGGTGCTCAGGAGCCCTTTCCCTTCTGAGCTGGAGTGCTTCCTAGCATGATCGCATGTGGCATGTAGCTGCTGTAAATTCATTAGGATAGGAACCTAAATTAACTCTGAAGAGGAGGCAACGGTGTGTCTTTGTTTCTAGAAAACGTCCCTAATGGTAATTCTGCGGCCTTCAGAATGCCACCCCTGCACTCAGGCCAGAGATCCCATTGTGTAGAGTAACTATCTGAGACTAGCTGTTTCAGCTCTTGGCTTTACAAGCTGTTGCTTGGAGTGACCTTCAAGCCCGGGAAGTTATTTAAGAAGACCTTAACTTTTAACATTGTATCGATTTGCATGTGTGGACAGGCAGATGTGCCACAACAGGTGCGGAGGTCAGAGGACAGCATTGCAGAGCTGATTCTCTCCTTCCACTTTTAGCATGGAGTCTACCAATCAACATCTGGTCACCAGACTTAGACAATAGGCATCTTTACTTTATAAGCCACATTGATGATCTAAATAAAAAAAATTTAAGCCAGGTGTGGTGGCACAAGCAGATGGAGCTCTAAGTTCAAGACCAACTTGTACATATAGCAAGTTTCAGGCAAGCTATGGCTACATAGTGAGACACTGTTTCAAAAGTCATAAAAACAGCAGCAGCAGCAGCAACAACACACTCACAAATTTAAAAAATTTTTTTAAAATTAATTAATTTGTTTATGTATATAAGTACACTGTAGCTGTCTTCAGACACACAAGAAGAGGGAATGGGATCCCATTACAGATGGTCGTGAGCCACCATGTGGTTGCTGGGAATTGAACTCAGGACCTCTGGAAGAGCAGTCAATGCTCTTAACCACTGAGCCATTTCTCCAGCCACAACTTTTAAATTTTTAATTGACAAGTAATAATTATATTTACAATGCTTTTATAAACAGTGTGTGTGTGTGTGTGTGTGTGTGTGTGTGTGTGTGTGTGTGTGTGTTGTGAAGATCAGAGGACAATTCGTGAGAATCCATTGTCTGTTCTTTCTTTCCACTCTGTGGGTTCTGGGCATTGAACTCAGGTTGAATGGCTTGGTCATTAAATACTTTGACCTTCCAGGCCATCTTACAAACCCTCCTTATTTTTTTAGAGACAAAAATGTCTCGCTGAACTTAGAGTTGAGCTAGGCTGTAGGACCCAGAAATCCTGTTGCTGCTTCTCCAGTGCTGGGGTTACTGTGAACCACCTCGCCTGGCTTCTTACGTGGGTGCTGAGTTCAGACTAAAGTCCTCTTGTTTGTGTGGTAAGCACTTCCTTGATTGAGCTGTCTCTCTAGTCCCAACGTTTTTTTTTTTTTTTTTTTTTTTTTTTCAGAGCTGGGGACCGAACCCAGGGCCTTGCGCTTCCTAGGTAAGCGCTCACCGCTGAGCTAAATCCCCTAGTCCGAAGCGCTCTACGGCTGAGCTAAATCCCCTAGTTTTAATATGTGCATTCACTGTGGAACAATTTGAACAATACAATTAACATACTTGTCATTTTCTTTTTTTTTTTTTTGGTTCTTTTTTTCGGAGCTGGGGACCGAACCCAGGGCCTTGTGCTTCCTAGGCAAGCACTCTACCACTGAGCTAAATCCCCAACCCCCATACTTGTCATCTTAAACGGGGTGGTTCTGATGCTTTGATGGGAAACTGCAAGTGAACTCTGAAGGTCCTGTTCTCCGATTGGTTCTTGATCAATCAATAAAGATGCTAGTGGCCAATGAGCTGTGTGGAATAGGTGGGACTTCCAGTTCCCCACTTCCACCCCACCCCACCCCCACCCCTGCAGGCAACGCAGGCAGTTGCAAAGGAAGAGAAACATTCCCCATGCTTTGGAGGGAGAGAGCCACCAGCCATGTGAGATCTAGGGTGGAGTGGCCATTGGACCCTTCCCTGACTGAGCCTGGGGTAGCAGGCAGGAGATTAGAAACATAATTCAGCTGAGGGTAGATTTGGGGTGCTGAACAAAGAGAAGGTAACTGGGTAACTGAGTAAAGAGCAGAATTAGAGGTGTTGAGCTGGGAGTGAAAAGAAGGGCGTGCTAGCCAAGGAAGGCTTAGAAGAGCCCGTCCATTGAGCTAAAGCATATTACAAATAAGATGTGTGTGTGTGTGTGTGTGTGTGTGTGTGTGTGTGTGTGTTGGGTGTGTATGTGGGGGGGGGTGAGAATATTTAATTTTTTTCCCTTACCAACTTTGAAATGTACTTAATCGTGGTTCGAGCATGGTGGTTTACATGTTTAATTCCTTGGGAGGCAGAGGCAAGCAGAGTTATATGAGTTCAAGGCCAACCCGATCTACAAAGCAAGTTCCAGGACAGCTAGGACAACACCAAGAAACCTTGTCACGAAAAACAAAACAAAAAGATATGTACTTAGTGGGACTAGAGAGACAGCTCGGTGTTTATGAGCATTTCTTGCTCTTCCAGAGGATCCAAGTTCAATTCCTATTGGCCACATTGGGTGGCTCACAACCACCTGTAACTCCAGCTCCACAAAAAACCTGATGCTTCTGTCTTCCACGGGCACCTGCACTCATATGTGCAGAGATCCCATTGTGTAGAGTAACACACACACACACACACACACACACACACACACACACACACACACACACACAAAATAAAATAAAATAAAATAAAAATAATATACATTTCAACTTCACAACCTCCCCTTTCTACACAGTAGATCTCAAAAGTGAATTGCCCCTTATGTCAGAAATGAACCCTTTGATCTGCAACTCCCTATCCCCTCTTACCTGTCCCCCTCTAGCCTTTGGTCATTACTACATTCTTGGTTCTATGGTTTAGCATTTCGAGAGTATAAGTAAATGAGATCATTAAGTGTCTTCCTGTAACCGTTTTTTTGTTTTTTGTTTTTTGTTTTCTGTTTTGTTTTTGTTTTTTTTTTTTTCAGGGACACCATTCTACAGTTCGATTCCACCATTTTGAATATCAGAGAGGAATTTTGAGTAGAGAGAGGAGGGGTGGATTTCCTTCCTCCCCCAGGAGGAACTGGGAACAGCTCCTGACTGACCCTGTGAGGAGCTTGACAGCTGGAGAATAGGCCTTCTCTCTGCTTGGGCTTTAGCCAGCACTCAGGTCCTTTTAGGAGAGCGCCTTGGGGCCTGGGTGGGCAGCTGCTTTGCTTTGGTGCCACTTTCTGGGCAAAAGATTCAGTGTTTGGATTTTTATTAGCCAATAAAGTTAAGGGGGAAATGCTGGGGGAAAAAAATCCCAGCACACTGTTGTTACTCTTATGAATGAGTAACACAGCTCGCAACTAGACTATTAATGTCTAAATGGGTTTTCTGTGCTCCAAGCCAAAACACATTTCATAAAGTTACACAGAGATGGACTGCATCCCAGTTAATAAAAACAGTCGTGTGCAGAGGATGCCTGGGCCAACCAGAGGGGTGCTGGCTGCCTTCCGGAACGTTGCTACAGTTACTGTTCCAACTATGATTTGATTTGACTTTTCAAAAACAAAAGATTTCATTAGATACTTGAACTTAAACATTATTACCTAATTCTAACTCCAAAAGTATATTTATTGTGTGAGTTATTGGAATACATAGATACATAGATAGGGCTGTTTTGTTTTGTTTTTTAATGAAACACTTAGACTAACTCCCAAGCAGGCCTCTTATTCTCTATGCACAGAGGATGATTTTGAACTTCTGATCTTTCTATCCCTACTTATCAAGGTCTGGGGTCACAAGAGGTGCCATTATGCCCAATTTATGTGGTACCGGGATCAAACCCAGGGCATTGTGAATTCAGCAAGCACCCTCCCAAAGGAGCAACAACCCATCCCAATTTTCAATATTTCAATGTTGTAAAATCACAACTGCTTATTTGTAAATAAAGATATTGTTTTTGCTTTTGTCCCCTGCTCCTTTTTTTTTTTTTTTTTTTTTTTTTTTTTTTTTTGGCAGGGACTTACTGTGTAAGCTTTAGCTTGTCTAGAACTCTTTTTGTCAACCAGGCTGGCCTTGAACTCAGAGATCCACCTGCCTCTGCCTCCTGAGTGCTGAGATTAAAGGCGTGTGTCACCACCAGGTCAATTTCTGTATATATATTTTACATTTTGGAATTGAGGTAGGAAGATCCCTTGAGGCCAGCAGTTCAAGACCTTAGACAGCATAACACGACCCTATCTCAAAATAAAAAAATAAAATAAAAAGATAAAGAACAAGTAAATGGCCATTGTAGCAAAGGCTGCATCTGTCTGGCTTGGGATCGGTGACTACATTTTCCCTTCTTAGTTTTGCCTTTTGAAATAGGAATGTCTGCTTAATGCTGCTCGCTCATTGTGTTTCAAAAGCAGATCATTTATTTCCTGGTTTCACAGATCCCCAGATGGAGAAAGATTTTGCCCAGGATGTACTATGTCCCAAGTCCCAGCCATCCCGATTTAGATGATGAACTTGAAAACTTTCTGAGTTGATATTTACATGAGATTCTGAACTTGTAGTGCATATTGAAATGGCTTAAAAGACCTTGGGGCAGGGTGAGTATGTCCTGAGGGTAGGGGATTGTGGGAATTCTGCCTTTGTTTGTTTGGTTTGATTTTTTTGTTTTTGTTTTTGAGACTGATTTTCTCTGTGTAGCCTTGACTGTCCTAGAACTCACTGTATAGACCAGGCTGGCCTGGAACTAAAGGATCCCCTTGTCTCTGCCTCCCTGATGCTGGCATTAAAGGCCTGTGCCACCACTTCCCAGCTCTGCCACTTCTCAGTACATCTGTTCCAATTGTTCATCTTGGGACTGGGAAATGACCTCAGGATGAGTTCAGGGACCTACTGGACCTACTATGAGTAGGATTTCAGCCAAAACTCCATTAATCACCTGACCTCAATAATCTGCAGCTCCACACTTTAGCTGGAGGGCTACAATACTTCCTGGGGGGTCACTTGGAATCAGTGTCAATTCTGAATCAGTATCCAATAGACCCCAGAATATGTTTCCTTTCCCCCCAGCATACAGTCGCCCTTGTAAAAGACTGTAGATCCCTCCGCAGAAGGACTGGAGAAAGGCTAACAGCAAAAACTCTTAGGCATTTATCAAAGTCCTTCCTCAGGAGGACCTGGCTCAAGCTTGGGAATTGTTTCCTTTTGCAAGAATCCAATGCAACTTTTATTTTATTTATCAGAGAACGTTTCTCACGCACATCAAACAAGAATGCAGTGGGCTTCTTATCTATTTCATGCCTAGAAACACCATATCAGCTGGTACCAAAGGGTTATCTGAGTCATGCCACCATAAAGATCACATTGCCTGTGCTGACCATTACGGGTCAGGCCATTAGAACATTGTTCTGTCTATTCTTCCCATTATGATAACTGTGATCACCTTTTCTCTGGCGATTCAATACCTGGCCACTGCTGTTTTAGGGCCCAGTTAAACCCATTTGCATTTAATTCATCCAACTGAGCAGCAACATCTTCTACCCTGAGGTCTGGCACAAAGGAAAAGGGAAAGAACGAAACCCTTTGAGTGTGCTGGTGCCCCTCTCACCATCTTGTGTTTTACGGGATTGGTGAAGGGTATGTCTTCTGGGCCTTCCTATCGTGAAGGGGTAGGTTCTAAACAAAACATACCCACTCTAGCATTGCAATTTCCCTGAGCTTCAAAAGCCCTTCCTCAACACTAAGACATACTAAGGATACTAGGTGTCTCCTTTTCAATAGGCCATCTTTTGATAAATGCTTTCACTAACTATTCAAACAAAATTCACTCTCTCTCTCTCTCTCTCTCTCTCTCTCTCTCTCTCTCTCTCTTTCTCTCTCTGTGCAAGCTTCCATGTTAAACCTAGAATCTCCACTGAGACGGCCCATGTCAATCAACTTAATCCAGCTTTATGCTCCTCCCACTGTTATCTCCTACCCTGAAAATCCATTCTCACACACATTCCCCCAGGCTCCTACTCAAATGAATCAGCAAACTCATTAAGCGTCTTAGTGGTGTAGTGCACCTCCTTACAGACCACACTTTCTATTTCTGCTCTAAGAGCCTGCTTTGCCTTAGAGGCAACTACTGTTGGACCCTGGGAGACATCACTATTGTCTTGCCTGGCATCTCCTTCAGGTGGAGAGACCACTTCCTACGTTGAGATTAAACCCTTGAAAACCCAAGGGTTCGAAGCTCTCAGCCTTATTAGGGTCCTCCCACACCCCTCCATCCTAAGTTACAGGATGCTCAATATCCTTACTTTAACCACAGACACGCTGAGGCTGGGACTTGAATTTTGTTGCAATTCAGCCAACCTTTTTTTTTTTTTTTTCTTTTTCTTTTTTTTCAGAGCTGGGGACCGAACCCAGGACCTTGAGCTACCACTGAGCTAAATCCCCAACCCCTCAGCCAACCTTATAATGAGGACTTCTGTTTGGTTTTTCTGCAACTTGAGCTCTGTGGCTGTTGGAGAGGAGACTCTCTTCCAGGGCATACTTTAGAAGGTCTGTGTGCTTTTAGAGCTGGTCAACTTTATCACTGAAGTCATTACTGTCCTTCACTGTATTCTGAGATACTACAAGTTGTTTAACTTTACCGTGGAGCTCATCCTTTTCCTTTTGTCAGTTTATCCAGAGACGCTAGGAGCAACCAGCCAGCAGCATCGTTTTCCTTATTTTTCTACAACTGTCAAACGTTTGATATACAGAATCACAAAATTCCTTTCTTCTCATGATTGGTGAATCAGGATAATCAAATGCATTGTCTTGATAAATCTGTAAAATAGTTCATGCCATGGGCTTTCACTACTTTCCAAGCTTGTAGGAGAGGCTTTAATAATTGTAGGTGTCATTGGATTGGCAAACCTACTCCAGATACTTAAAAAAAAAAAAAAAGGAAAAAGAAAACTCATCATATATTTCTGTTATTCAAACCCCACTTCCATTAGCAAAATCTGTATTAGTCAGAGTTTTCTAGAGGAACAGACTGAAGGACAGATAAATATACATAAATATCTATCTAGATACATAAAGGGGATATATTAAAATGGCTTACCGGCTGTGGTCTAGCTGGTCCAACAATGGCTGTCTACCAGTGGAGAGCCCATTGTTGTTTAAGAATACAGTAGTTGTTCAGACCACAAAAACCACTTTATCAGTAGATCTTTTGATTAGGAGACATATCTGGTCCTGACAGTAGCCCCTTCACAGTTCAAAGAAGATATCAAGCATCATAACCTCCATATAGAGTTGCTCCAATTGTGGCAAGGTGACAGCTTAGCTCTGCCAAGACAGGGTAAACTAGTCCTTCACAATTCCTTCTAGCCCAGACGGTTCTGGGCTAGAAGGCTGAAGACAGATGATCTAACGTTTTAGGAATATTGAGGACTGTCCAGCCAGCTGTCTCTACAATTTGTTTAAATTTTGGAAGCTATGTTTTTATGCTTCCTTTATATTCAGGTAATGTTTAATTCATTCTTGGATCTCTGATGGGGTTGAAGACTCGTCATAATTTCATAATCAAACTTAAGTTTTTAGCATTAAGGAAGACGATCTAGATTTGAAAAAGGTGGTTTTCAGATGGTAATACAGGTTAAAATCAAAACATAATTCAGGTATAGAATTGTAACTCTTTACGTTAGGATCAATGTTAGAGCAATATACCAAAATTGACAAAATTGATGGACTGGGCATTATTAGCGTATATCATACCTTATAGCTTACATAATTGTTATACTATGTCCAGTGTATATCTGAAAGAAAAGGCCTTCTTAACAGACAAAATCTATTTGTGGATTTTGTCTAATGCTTGTATTATGTTAATTGGGTCCCCGATATTGCACAAGAATCCATACATAAAACGCTGAAGGTCCCTGCCCCCCGTTGGTTTTGATTGGTAAACTAAGTTGCTGGTGGTCAATGGCTGGGCAGGGAGACAGAGGCGGGGCTTTTAGGATTCCTGGACAAGGGATGGGGGAGGAGGAAGGAGTTAACCTGGGAGGCAGAAGAAGACACCAGGCCTGAGAGGTGCAGAAAAAAGAGCATAGCTATCACGTAAGAGTCAGGGATTGTGGCCCCTAGGAGGGTTACATGTCTGGCTCCAGGGCAGTCAAGATAAAATATACATTTTAGTGAGTGACAAATTGAAATTATCAAAAAGTACATCAACCACGTGGAGGTTAGGAAGTGGCTCAGCCAACGAGCTATTTAAGGCATATTAACATATACCTGTGCGCAGGAACTCAGAACGTTAGGGTGGGTAATGAGGAACGCTGCTGCCACTGGGTCGATTTCAGCAGCGACTATTGGGGTTCTACTGCACATGGGGCTGGACGTCTTAGCCGGTCTTCAGTAGATCCTGGAATCCCAAAGAAGTAGGCTCTAATGCCAACGAAGGAGTGGACTTGCCATTGAGCACAAGGGGCAAGCAGGCAAAGATACAGCTTCCTTCTTTCACGTCCTTTACGTAGGCTGCCATCGGAGGGCATGACCCACATTCAAGTTGGGTTTTCCCGCCTCAAAAGATCCGGGTTAAAGGGAGGTCTTCCCATTTCAAGTGATTCAATTAAGAAGTAATCCCAGACCAGTGGTGGTGCCGCGCTGCTTTAATCCCAGCACTTGGGAGGCAGAGGCAGGTGGATCTCTGTGAGTTAGAGGCCAGGCTGGTCTACAGGGTGAATTCCAGGACAGCCAAGGCTACACAGAGAAACCCTTTCTCAAAAAACAAAGAGAAAAAGAAAGAAAGAAAACAACCCCTCGCAGGTATATCTAGATTTTATATCTGGATTTTAGTTAATTCCAGGTGTAGTCAAGTTGACAACCAAGAACAACCACTAGGATCCCAACCAAAACTTCCCTCCAAATGCACATTCTTTCTGGAACCCCAGAATGTGATTTTACTTGGGAGTAGGTGCGGTTAAAGCTTAGGATGACGTCCTTTGGAGTATGGTAGGCCCTTAGTCCAATGCAGCTGGTCTTGTAGGAAAAGAAGAAACAAAGGAAAACAGAGGGTGTCAGTGATCCAAGAGTGATCAGTGCCAGTGGATCAGATTGGCGTATCTGTGTATACTAGGCAATACCCAAAGCTAAGAGAGAACCACACAGGCCCTGTAGTCCACAGGTACCCTGGCTTTGGATTTCCAACCTTGACTGTGAGACAGTGCATTTCTGTTGTTTTGAGTCACGCAGACTGTACAGCTGCTCTAAAAAGTGAACACAACACACACACACACACACACACACACACGTGTTGATAAGTTATTTTTCTGCCAGTGAAATGAGCAAATTCAAGCCAGATTAGTTTATATTGAATGCAGGTTTATTGGGAAGTTGCTCTCAGAAGGGGGAGTTCACTGGTCCCAAGGAAGGAGGCCAGGGAAGTCACCATGGGAAGGAGAGAGGAGATGGGGAAGAGAGAGAGAAAGAGAGAGAGAGAGAGAGAGAGAGAGAGAGAGAGAGAGAGAGACAGAGAGAGAGAGAGAGAGAGAGAGAGAGAGAGAGAGAGAGAGAGAGAGAGAAAGAGAGAGAGTACATGTGCATACAGAGAAAGAAGGAGACAGAGAGGGATTGAGCAAAACATCTGGATTATATAGGGAAGAACCTTTGGGGGAAGGGCAGCTCAACCCCTGGGCTGGAAAGTTCAGATTGGGAGCAGGGTATGTCAGGTAGGGACTGAGGGATGCTGGGTATGATGGTTTGCTTATGGTTGGCCCAGGGAGTTGCCCTATTTGGAGGTGTGGCCTTGTTGGAGTGGGTGTGTAGGCCTGGGCTTTAATATCCTTGTCCTAGAAGCCTGGAAGCCAGTACTCTGCTAGTGGCCTTCAGATGAAGATGTAGAACTCTTAGCTTCTCCAGCGCCATGACTTCAGAGACACTGCCACGCTCCCACCTTGATGATGATGGACTGAACCTCTGAACCTGTAAGCCTGCCCCAATTAAATGTTGTCCCTATAAGAGTTGCCTTGGTTATGGTGTCTGTCCACAGCAGTAAAACCCTAAGACACTAGGAAAGCCTGGAGGCAGGTCTGCTTTGAGTAAAGTATATACCTCTGTCCTTTGTCCCATAACGAAACATACGTGTGCTAGTGGATTGAAATGTTCAGCACAGATGCTGAAATACATAGATAAAAGGCCAACGTTAAAAAAACCTTTTAAAATATTTTAATTTTACTCTTTATTCTTGTGCGTGCATGCGTGCTGCGTGCGCACGTGTGTGTTATGTGTAAGTGTGGCCTGGTGTGTGCAGATGCCTGAAGAGGCCAGGAGAAGTCATGAGATCTCTTGGAGCTGCAATTACAGGATTCTACTCTGCCAGACGGGAACACGGGGCTGTGTCTTAGCAAGGGCAGCACATGCTCTTCACTACTGAGTCATCTCTCCAGCCCCTAATAAATTAATCTTACTTTTTGTTAATTTATTAAAATTGCTTATTGTTGCGGTAAAAATTAATGAGTTGCCCCTGGAGCTTTGATTTACCGGGCGAAAGAGGACAGTGTGGGAGAGAAACGGCTGAGGGGCGGTTGGAGCGTGCGGATCTCGTTCTGTTGTTGCCTGAGCGCAGTGAGAACACTCAGGGCCCACAGAACGAGATGTGTGTATGTGTTTCAGGGGCCTAGGGCTAACTCTCGGAGAGGGCAGCTGAAAGGGAGACAGCCAGGGGAGGGCGGCTTTCCGACCTCATGTCAGGGTAGCAGCCGGAATGAGCGGATCTGGCTCACGGGAACTGATAGCAAACGAGCCTCATTAATTTTTTTTTTTTACAACAACAGCTTACTTATATAAGAAGTCTTGAGAAGTATAATGCTGGGGCTGGGGATTTAGCTCAGTGGTAGAGCGCCACCTAGGGGAAGCGCAAGGCCCTGGGTTGGTCCCCAGCTGGAAAAAAAGAACCAAAAAAAAAAAAAAAAAAAAAAAGAGAAGTATAATGCTTTATATCTTGTTCTCTTGTTTGTATCGTGTTTTGTTTTTGTGTTTTTTGAGACAGGGTCTGGCTATGTGGCTCAGGCTGGCCTGGAATTCACTCTGTCTGGTTTGGAAGTCAGTGTGAGCGACTTAGGGTTTCCATTGCTGTGAAAGGGACACCATGACCAAGAACATGTAGTTGGGTCTGGTACACAGTTTCAGAGGTTCAGTCCACTATCATCATGGCAGAAAGCATGGCAGCGTCCAGGCAAGCATGGTGCCGGAGGAGCGGAGAGCTCTACATCTTTACCTGAAGGCACTCAGGAGAGACTGATGTCCAGGAAGCTAGGAGGAAGTTCTCAAAGCCTACCCTCACAGTGACACACTTCCTCCAACAAGGTCACACCTCTTAACAGTACCACTCCCTATGGGCCAAGCCTATTCAAACCACCACAGCGAGGCTCCTACTTCAACCTCCCTTGTACTGTACTGTTATCATGTGTGTGTGTGTGTGTGTGTGTGTGTGTGTGTGTGTGTGTGTGTGTGTGTGTGGTGCGACCTTATGTGCCATTTTAAAATAAAATTTTCATTCTAGAATAACTTCACATTTATAGCAAAGCTGCAAAGATAGTACAGAGAGCTCTCCAGAGCCCTCCCTGCTGTGGGTGGGGCAGATGGCGCCTCCCAGACACACAGACAGCTGTGATTCTGTGGAGAGAGCTCTGGCTCACTCTCCACTTAGACTGCAGAATGTCTGATCAATGATCTCCTACAGCCAATTTTCTGCCTCAGCTGGTCATTTGAAAACAGGAACAAAATCACTGTGAAGATGGACTAAGTTCTTGCCCTGTCCGGTGTGAGCTAACTGGTCCTGAGAGTCCATTCAATAACTCTTGGAGCCCAGGCTCCTCCTCAGTGAAGAGAGCAATGACTTCCCTCAGAGGTTTGAGGGAAAGGGGAGTTGCCCAGGGCTTGGCTTCTGAATTTTCTGCTTTTCCTTGATTTACCTCTTAGCCATGTTTCCTTATGCAGAGTTTTATTTCAGGTGCGAAAATGGTAGGTCAAATACCTGCATGGCACGTGCCAATGCTCCACGAGAGAACATGCTCACAGCTCTTGGCCCTGTGAGGGTGAGGAGATGGGGGAGCTGGGAGAGGAAGAAGGAAATGGGGAACAGAGAAAAGGGAAGGGCGAGGAGAAGGAGGAGGGGTAAGAGAACAGTGATTGGTGACCCTTAAGCACCTCACAACCTTGAGATTCTCGGCATTGAGAAACAGAATGTAAGCTGAATGCTTTTCTGCTAGGAGTAGTCTCTCGCTGTTTCTGGAAATTTCCAGGAGGCGGCTTCTCCAGTACATATGTCTGAGAAGAGCCGATTTGTTCTAAAACGAGCCAGTGCGTGGGTTGTTGCGCACCGCTGCTCTCAACACCCGCCCCTCGCCCCCACTTTTCCCAGCACCCTCTCCGCTTCAGTTTAGGAACTATGCCGCCACTGCTCCTTTCCCCAGGCTTCCTGGGACCCGTTCCTTGATGGCAGAGACCATGGGGCACCCGTTTTAGAGCTCGGTTTCTCAGTCTTGCCTACATTTTACTTTAGAATCTCTTGGGGGAGAGTTGGAACCCTTAGAAGTTCCAAGAACACTTGGAAACTTTGAGACAGACTGCCTATCCCAGGCTGGCCTTGAACTCTCCTCCGTCTTTTTTAAGACTCCTTAGTGCTGGGATTACAGGCACTGCTCTACCAAATCCAGGTAGCGATTCTGACTTAATTGGCCCAGAAAAGACCAAAGCTTTCTTAAAAAGAGCTTTCCTGGTGATTTCAAAAGTCCAACTAGCATTGAGAACTACAGTTCCCAGCCACGGGCTTCCAGATCACTTCAGACAGGAGGAGAGAGTGTCAATGCTTTCCCCAGCAGCACAGCCGATATTTCTTGGATAAGTGAGCAGATTTGCTCATCCGAGTTCTAAAGAGGCCCTTTGAAGCCCCATCCTTAGTTCTACTGGAACAGCTCACGTTTATCTGTTAATACATATTATTATGCTTTTTAATAGTTTTTGTTTGTTTATTTGTTTTTCAAGACAGGGTTTCTCTGTGTAGTCCAGGCAGTCCTGGAACTCGCTCTGTAGACCAGGCTGGTCTCGAACTCAGAGATCTGCCTACCTCTGTCTCCTGAGTGCTGGGATTAAGGGTATGTGCGGCCACCACCACCCAGCTCTGTTAATACACTTTAAAACTAACTCCAAGTAAGATGTGTGTTATACTCTGGATCAAACACAGATGCAGTTTTTTTTTTTTGTTTTTTTTTTTTTTGTTGTTGTTCTTTTTTTCGGAGCTGGGGACCGAACCCAGGGCCTTGTGCTTCCTAGGCAAGCGCTCTACCACTGAGCTAAATCCCCAACCCCCAGATGCAGTTATTAATCACATGGCCCCTGAGTGGTATTTCTGGGAAGCCCTGCTGCCTGTAAGTCGGGCCTGGTGTCAGGGGTTGGGGGGTGGGGGGGCTGAGGGGCTGGGGGAGGTGCTCTTGCAGGGGTTGTGTGGGTCTGCCATTTCCTCTTTCTCTTTGCCTCACCAGGAGAGCTTAGCAGAGTGTCATGCCCACAGGCTTCCTGCCACTTTGTCGGGGGGGGCCTCCAGAGGCCTGCGTGCAATGGGGCACCTGGTAATGGATCAGGATCTCCTAAACTGTGCCCCTGAATGACCCTTTTTTTGTTGTTACTTGTCCTAGGGGCAGCAGCAGGTAGAAGCTGCTGATGCTGACACAAGGCTGAGCTGCACACAGTGAGGAAGGGACGTTCCTTCCCATATGTTAAAACAGCCCGAAAAGATGGGAGAGAAATTTAACACATACTAATTACTAAGTTGTTCGTTTGCTTGCTTGCTCTTTGATTTTTGAGAAAGGACTGCTTTGCAACTGGATTTGGAGATCGAGCTGGCCTTCAAATCACAGAGATCTGCCTGCCTCTGTCTCCTGAGTGCGATGATGAATGGTATTTGCCACCGTGCCCGGCCTGCAAGTTAAGTTTTTTAATTCAAGAAATGATTTTGGGGGCTGGAGAGATGGCTCAGTGGTTAAGAGCACTGGCTGCTCTAACAGGGGACCTGGGTTTGATTCCCGTCTGACCGCTCACAAACTGAGCAACCCAGCCCGGTCTTCAGGCCGGTAAGCACCAGGCATACACGTGGTGGTGCTCAGATATAAAGGCAAGCACAGGGGCTGGGGATTTAGCTCAGCGGTAGAGCGCTTACCTAGGAAGCGCAAGGCCCTGGGTTCGGTCCCCAGCTCCAAAAAAAGAGAAAAAAAAAAAAAAAAAGGCAAGCACAAACACTCATGGATGTAAATAGACCTTTAAAAAATACTTTGGGGGGTTGGGGGGTTGGGGATTTAGCTCAGTGGTAGAGCACTTGCCTAGCAAACGAAAGGCCCTGAGTTCGGTCCCCAGCTCCGAAAAAAAGAAAAAAGAGAAAAAATACTTTGGATAGTAAGCTCTGAAGTCGGGAGGCTGAGGTAGTAACAGTACTGTGAGTCTTGAGCTAACATGGGCTACGTAGTGAGTGTAGGCTAGCCCATGCTCCAAAAGCACCAGCAAAACAGAGAATACCTGCATATATATGTATATATATGTATGTATGTGTATATATATATATGTGTATGTATATTCGGTGAAGCCTACAACTATCCCTGCTATTCTCCCAGCAGACTTTATTTTTGGAAGTTTTTAAAATGTATAGGCAAATCATGAAGACGTAAAGGGACTTTCCACAGATCCTGTTCCACTCTTCTCCTATTACACGGGGCACGTCAATGACAGACAAATGTCAAAACTGGTGAACCAGCACAGATACACTAACCAAAGTCTGTACTTTTCATTGTCGTTGTTTGAGACACAGTCTGTATACTCTTAGCAGGCTTCCCGGCTTCGTTTTCAGAAGCCTACAATCATGTATCCACAGACTCGTCTCCCCTCCCCACCACTCCCTCCTCTCTCCCTCTTTGTGACAGGGTTTGATCCTGTTAGTCCAGGTTGGCCTTGAACCTGAGATCTTCCTTCTTCAGCCTCCCAAGCACCCGATGGGAGTACACCTGGCCCTCCGCCCTCCTTCCCCTGTTCCTTCTCACCCTGTGACCCCTACTGAGTCATTTCTGTGAGTATGGTCTTTGATGGTTTTCCTGGGGGCTATGGTGCACCACTCCTTAATGCCGCTGCCTTTGCTGTACTGGTGTTGCTCACCGGGAACGCTGGCTGCTGGGACCCCCATGTTCTGGAGTCCCCTACTTCCTAGCTTGCTGCCACTACACGATGGCACACACCCATCACATGCATTTTCTGCTACAGATATAACTGTTTGGAAAGACATTTGAATTGCTTATATACTTCTTAGATTTAGATTAATGTATTTTTTTCGCAGAATAATTGAAGGTTTAAACCAGTTACTGGAGAGTGTTAGGCTGTGAAGGTTTGGTACTAGTGGGGTAAAAGCTTTGTAAGTTCTTGTCGCTTGCTTTCTTGGTTGAAATAGGTATTACTTTATATTCAATATAGAATTCATGACGTGGAATATTCTTCTTTAGTAAAGTCCGCCCTACTGTAAGAACATTAGGCCTTTAGCTTTTCCCCTGGCGAGTCCCCAGTTCCCCCTGGCTGCTTATGCGAGTGGAAACATGAAGTCTGGGTCTTCAATGGTGAATGGAGACAAAGGCAAAATTGGAGAAAAACAAAAGTCAGGCCAGCAAGATGGCCCAGCGGACAAAGGAGTCTGCTGCCAAGTTTGATGAGTTCGAGTCTACGGCCCCACATAGAGGAAGAAGACAGCAAACTGTAGACAGTTCTCTTCTGACTCTACACCCTGTCTGTGGTGTGTGTGCTGCCACATACACACGCACACGCACACACACACATGCGAGCGCACACACACAAACACGAATGCATGCACACACTTGAACATACACACACACTCACTGTTGAACACATACATACATACATACACACTCTTGAACACACATACATACACACACACTCACCCTCTTGAATACAAATACATACAAACACTCACACACTTGAACACACATACATACACACACACTCACACTCTTGAACACATGCACACATGCATGTGTGCACACACTTGAACATACATACACATACACTCACACTCTTGAACACACACATACATACATACATACATACATACATACACTCATACTCTTGAACATACATACACACACACTCACATTCCTGACCTGAACATACATACACACACATACAAAAGAAATCCATCATCCATCAATCAATCAATGAAAATTTATTTAAACATCTAGCTCAGTGCGTGAGCCAGGACTTCTGATAATGATCTTTTATAAACAGACCTTTGCCAATCGTGTAGCTTTATTTATTTTTAAAGATTTAAAAAACATGTATGTGTATGAGTGTTTGCCTGCATGTACACATATGTACTATGTATGTACCTAGTGTCTTCAGAGGCCAAAAGAGTACATCACGTCCCCTGGAAGTGAGGTAGAGTCAGCTGTAAGACATCGTGTGGGTGCTGGGAGCCAAACCCAGGTCCTTTGCAAAAGCAGCCAGGGCCCTTAGCAGCCGAGCAATCTCTCCAGACCCTTCCATTGTTTATTTAGTATTTCTGTAAGCACACGCAGTTCAATCTCTGTGCTCAGTCAGAGTGGTCCACATAATATTGATTTTCCTGGAAATAAAGCAAAAAACAGTCTTCAACTCCAAGAAGCCTCTGGTGAGGGCGGGGCATGAGGTAGGATGACAAATAGGTGATCACAAATAGAGCGTGGCAGGACTCTAGGCCAATCTGCAGGAGCACCAGGAGGCCACCACAGAGCCTGACAGATGAGTAAATGTTTGCAACACAAAGAAAGAGTCGTTGTGGGCTGGGGAGTGGGGTGAGGCTTCATGAGGCAGACTTAGGGTTGTGAAAGGCCTTGCCAGGCACATGAGGAACCCTAGGGAGGTCAGGGAGCTCAAAACGTAGTAGGCTCAGTAGGCTCGTTTCACTGTCCTTGCCTGGCGGCCCTTTCTGTGTTGATTCTGTCTGTGTCTGTAACTCTCACCTCTGTGCTGTTCACAGCAAACGGGATGAGCTTAAGAGCTTGTGTTGAGTGAAGGAAAGAAAACACACTCCCCTGTTCTAATCTGACTTCTTCAAGTTATGGGAGTTTTTAAAGATGTGATTGTGTGTACGCGTTTGTGAGCGCGTCTCTGCGTGCGCGCGCGCGCCGCCCGTGTGCAGGTGCAGTTGAAGCCCAGCAGAGGGCGCCAGGTCCCCGGAGCTAGAGGTGGAGGCAGTTGTGAGCCGCCTGTGGATGATGAGATCTGAGCGCAGGGCTTTAGAAGTGCAGCAGGAGCTCTTCCCTGCTAAACCATCTCTCCAGCACGAGTTAGATGAGTATTTGGTCGTGGCAATGCCCTCCTAAGATTGTGTACGATAGCAAAAGTGTCCAGAGAACTTAAGTATCCAGCAAACATAGAATGGCTAGGAAGAGCGCTGTACGTTTACTACTGGAACCAAACTATTAGTAATGGTGAAGGTTATTGTTATGAGTTTAGAAAGGTTATTTATATTGTGGTAGGACAAGACTAATTATGTAAAATATGAACCATGTATAGATTGCACATACATATATACATACATACGAAATAGCTGGAGGGATTTTTTACAAGTAAGTTATGGGTTATTTCAATTTTATCTTTTTTTTGACTATTTACTTTTCCTCATTTCTTCATCTATATGAAATGCACAACAGTAGAAATGTTTTTAGAAAACAAAAATTTTGTGTAAAGGTGTTTACTGAAAAGAAAAGTAACCAAATAGAGTTCCCTATTAGAACATAAGAACCACCCAGGTGTGTGTGTGTCCGTCTGTGAGTGTGTGTGTCCGTCTGTGAGTGTGTGTGTGCATGAATGTATGTGAGTGTGTGAGTATGTATGTGTGTATGTAAGAGAACACGTGTGTGAGTGTGTATATGTGAGTGCGTGAGTGTATGTGTGTGTGAGTGTGTGTAAGAGAGCATGTGTGTGAGTGTGTATATGTGTGCATGTGTGTGTGAGTATGTGTGGCTGTGTGAGAGTCTGTGTATGTGTGTGTGAGTGTGTGTAAGAGAACATGTGTGTGAGTGTGTATATGTGAGTATGTGTGTGTGAGTGTGTAAGGGTGTATGTATGTGTGAGAGTATGTGTGTGTATACAGTCTACAGATATTTTAGTGTTTTATAGCCTCCTATCGAGTGATTGCTTCCTAATCATCTCCTTTAACTCCCATGACAGTCCTAGAACATGAGTGAGATACAAGCATTTGAATATTGTGCCCAGCACCCAAGTTCACACGAGTTCACTGGCTGAGCCTGAAGTCAACCGAGGCCTCTGCACTCCACGGACCAGAGTATTTTTCTTTCTATCCCCAAGATTATCCTGAGAGAGGCAGAGAGCCATAATAATATTTCAAGGCTTTTCCCTGTCACCATAGCCTTTGAAAACGATAGCATAAATGTCTCCACAAATCCTTAAGTTAAAAAAAAATGTGTGTTACAGAAGCCGGCTCTAATGTCAGTAAAAATTCATTGTCTGCGTAAACACATGCAAAGGGCATGCACTGGGGTGCAGCGTTGTCAAACCAGAGCCACTCTGTAGTGAAGCGTGAGGTCAGAATCCGTGTCCTTCTAGAAGCTCATGGGCCAGTGAGGCTGAAGGTCTGAAGTCCACACAGCGAACCAGAAACAACAGGAGGACCCTGCCTCAGAAGGAGGCGGAAGGGGAGGGGGCACTGACTTCAGAAGGTTGTCCCCTAACCACTATGGCACACGTGCACACATGCGCGCTCACACACACACACACACACACACACACACACTCAAGCACACATGCTCACCACTCATGCACACACATACAATTAAATCTGATTTTTTTTAAGGGAATATTTGGGGCTGGAGATGGCTCAGTGGTTAAGAGAACTTGCTGCTCTTCAAAGAGCTCCAGCCGTGTTCCCGGACCCATGTTCACAGCCGTCTGTAACTGGGTCCACGACATCTGACACCTGAGCCTCTACCGACACTCGCGCTCTTGTACACATACCCACGTGCAGGAACATACACCTACACATAATTAAAACTGTAAAAACTAAGGCAGGTGGTGGTGGCGGCGCTAGTAGGCCCAATACATGGGAAGCAGAAGCAGGCAGATCTCTGCGTTCGAGGCCAGCCTGGTCTTCAGAGTGAGCTCCAGGACAGCCAGGGCTACACAGAGAAACCCTGTGTCGAATAAACAAAATAAACAAACAAATAATCAGATATAAACTAGTAAAAACTGGATGAGATGGTGCATGGCTTGAAACCCAGAACTCAGGAGGCAGAGGCATGTGGATCTCTGTGAGTTTGAGACCAGCCTGGTCCACTTAGAGGGTTTCAGGTCAACCAGGACCATGTCTCCAACAAACCAATAATCAAAAATAATGAAAGTAAATCTTTTATCATCATCATCGTCATCATCGTCGTCGTCATCGTCATCATCATCATTATCATCATCATCATCATCATCACATTGTATTTTAAGACAGGGTGTCTGTAGCTCTGGCTGGCTTGGAACTCACTAAGATAGACCAGGCTGGCCTTGAACTCACAAGAAATCTGCCTGCTTCTACTTGCCCACGTGCTGGAAATGAAGGCATATGTCACCAGGTCTGACTTTAAATGTTTTTTTAAAGAAAAGAATTTGTGTTGGGTGGCGGTGGCACAAGCCTTCAGTTCCAGCCTTGGGAGGCAGAGGCAGTCGTAGCCCCTGAGCTTGAGGCCAGCCTGGTCTACAGAGTAAGTTTCAGGACACCCAAGGCTACAGAGAAAAACCCTCTCCCAGGGAAAAAAAGACCCCCCTTCCCACACACACACAAAGAAAAGAAAAAAGACTCCATGTTTGTGCTTATACTTGTATGAGGGAATATTAGGGAAGTATAAGCTTCTCAGGCAGTATCTTTTTGACATCATTTTTATTTTGAACCATTAAAGAAAAAAAAGCACACCAGTAATCTGAATACTTGGGAGGCTGAAGCAGGAAACTGAGTTTAAATCCATCCAGAACAAAACTTTGTCTCAAAAACCCAAATATCTAATATTGGTTTAAACCCTAAAACTAAAACACTTTAAAATCTAATAAACACTGCAAAATGCTCATTTTGGGGTGGGGGAGGGGTAGTAGGGGACCGGAAATACTTATGTCCTTTTGGCACATCTGTATATTCTCAGGGTTTTTACATATTTAAGAAAGGCGTTATTTTGAAACAACTTTCAAGCTTATTATAAAGTCTTTGTACTTGTGGTTGGAGAGAGTTGACCGAAATCTCCGAAGGTTCCAGGACATCTTGTAGGCTCCTGTAAAAAGAAGCCCGATTTCACCCGAAACTGCTGGCTGCAGCTGCCTGCGAGGCTGCAGAGGTGCATTCTGGACCTGGTTTCCACTCCCACAATTCCCTCTGGAACTACAGTCAGCACACTTTCTCCCCTCAAAAGTGAAATCCGGTTCCCCATTTCAGGGCCATCCCTCTTCTGCCTCAGGCAGACCAGGTAACGCTTTTAAAACAAACAAATAAACAAAACAACACCTCAGGACACACCGTCCTTGAAGGAAATCGAAGGAGTTCAAAGCCAAAGTCCAGAGTTATTCTCTGGGCTTTTGGCTCTCGAGTGACTGTGAATTTAATGTATTTTTAACTCAATCCAAGCGCTTCTCCCTCGGGAGATGCTTGCCCGGTTTCTCGGCCGAGTTGCCTTGCGTTGTATCCGTGAAGTTTGGCTGGGTGTTTGTTGACACATTTTCTGGGCAAGGCTATTTGAGAAAAGCTGACATTTGCCTAACTTCCTCTCCAAGCAGACGCTGGGTTTGTCTCCCGGGCCCCACCGGGGCTCCAGTCTCTTTCTTGGAAGGGAAGAATCTGCTTTCGTGTTCACGAGCACGTTCCAATTTCTCCTTCCTTTATTTTCCTCTCCTGATTTGACTCAGCCCCGACGCTTCCAGCTACGCCGACTCCCTGGGCACCGACTTCTCTGTGCTCTCATCTGAAAAAGACCGCAGGGATCGGTTTAGTTTTTGAATGAGGAATCGTCTTTGCCACATGATCACCCAACAGCTTCGTCTTCATTTTTTCCCCCCTATATGTCAGTTTTCCATTCATTAAAGAGGAAAGCAATTTTTAAAAAATTTTTACTCTTCTCTCATACTTTATCCCGACCACAGTTTCCCCTCTCTCCCCCCTCCTAGTCCCCGCCCCGTTCTCCCAGGGACATCCATCAAACAGGATACAGTGGCACTGGGCACAAACCCTCCCATCTCTACTGGAGGTAGTAACCCAGTAGGAGGAAAAGCCATGCTACTCGAACATTCTATCAAGGGCGCTATATCCCCAGCCTCCTGTCCTGTTTCTCTACTCTGCCAGCCTTACTCTCCTGACTTGAGTTTTCTTTCCTCAATCTGTTTCTACGCTGAAGCTTCCCTCATTAAAAAGCCAAAACCTGACCGAAACCCTTTTCTTAGTTATTTTTGGGTTAGCGGTGTGTTTTGGTGGGGGTATTTTCACCTGTATCTGTCACCGTGTTTTCTTCTTTGCCTCTATCTGCCCTGTCTTTCTTCCCCAAGCCTGTTGCTCCCCCTACATAACTCCCCCATCTACGTTCATGACAGCTATATTCCATAACCCTCTCTTGATTCCCTCACGCCAAAATCTTTTTTTTTTTCTTTTTTTTCCCCCTCGGAGCTGAGGACCGAACCCAGGGCCTTACGCATGCTAGGCAAGCGCTCTACCACTGAGCTAAATCCCCAAACCAAAATCTTTTGAGAGCAACTTATTTCTCTCCTCATTGCAATAAAAGGTGATTTAAAATTATACACCAATGTCTTTGTAACTTTAACTTGTTCATAGTTTCATACTCATAGAATTTTACAAGAACAGTAGAGTTCCCACCTATTTTTGAACCCTGATTTACCTAATATTTTCATTTTACTACAAATGCCCCTCCCCTTATAAAAAGAAACGTGTGTGCCTGTGTGCGTGCGTATCCGTGTGTTATTCCCGGGCTGTCGTACACATGACTCTTTATCCTTAAATACATCAGAGTATTTCTTTAAGATTTATAAAGATTACCTGTATATGTGCTTGTGTCTGTGTGAGTATGTGCACATGAGTCCAGAGAAGGTGTCGGATTCTGGGGAAATGCAGTTGCTACAGAGGGTTATGAGCAACCCCTCGCCCCTCACCCCTCCACCTTTGCCCTTCATGGGTCTGGAAAAGGAGGGATCGGGGTCCTCTGCAAGGGCAGCAGGTGCCCTTAACCACATAGCAAGCCTAGCCAGATGTCTCTTCAGTCCTGTCCCCCACAAGTGATCAGAATTAAGGAACTTTTTTGTCAATATAATATTATCTACCCACAGAAGACTATAAATGGTTTATGAACTTTTCCAATAACATCATTACAGCAAAGAACTATTCTGGATCATGCTTTATGTTTGACTGTTATGTTCCAGTTTTTTATTTAAAACAGATCTTAGCTTAGTTTGTGTTTCCTGTTTCTCTCTGTCTCTCTCTGTCTCTCTGTCTCTGTCTCTGTCTCTGTCTCTGTCTCTGTCTCTGTCTCTCTCTCTCTCTCTCTCTCTCTCTCTGTGTGTGTGTGTGTGTCTTTCTTTCTTTAGTGATCTTCCTCCTCCTCACTCTTCTTCTTCCTCTTTTTCCGAGACAGGGCTTCTCTGTGTGGCCTTGAGTGTCTTGGAACTCGCTTCGTACACCAGACTGGTGTCACAGAGATCCACAGAGCTCTCACAGAAATCTACTTGCTTTGCCTCCCTAGATGTGGCATTGAGTTATGGGCTACCACTGCCCTACTTCGTAATTCTTAACAGTGGCTTTGTTAAGGAATAGAGGTTAAGTCAGCTTTGAACTCAGGATTCTTCTGCTTCAGCCTCTATGAGCCCAGTGGTTCTTTTTCTTTTCATTTCTCTCCCCCTCCCCCAGCCCCTTCATCCTTCCCTCAGTTTGGGCACACCTGAGGTTTCCTCATGACTGGAACATAGTTTGGCTTCTCTTTAGTAGAGTCAGGGAACTACACTGTGTTTCCCTCAATGCTAGTGTTGGGAGGCACTAGATACTCATTTGTGTCACTTACTGTTATGGATTGAATGCTTCCTGACCTTTCATGCAGACATCCTGACCATCTCTGGTGGTTTGAATGAAAATGGCCCCATAAACTTGTAGAGAGTGGCACTATTAGGAGGTGTGGCCTTGTTGGAGGAAGTGAGTCACCATGGGGTTGGGCTTTGAAGTTTCAAATGCTCAGTCCAGGCCCGGTGTCTCTCTCTATTCCTGCTGCCTGCAGATCAAGGTATAGAACGCCCAGCAACCTCTCCTTTACCATGTCTGCCTGTACACTGCCATGCTTCCTGCAATGAGGACAAGGAACTGAACCTCTGAAACTGTAAGCCAGCCCCCAATTAAATGTCTGCCTTTATAAGAGTGGCTGTGGTCATGGTGTCTCTTCACAGCAGTAAAAACCCCAA
Organism: Rattus rattus; assembly: GCF_011064425.1. Classification (NCBI taxonomy): domain Eukaryota; kingdom Metazoa; phylum Chordata; class Mammalia; order Rodentia; family Muridae; genus Rattus; species Rattus rattus. The sequence goes on from NC_046157.1 coordinate 7,021,871, forward strand.
CTAAGACAGAATTTGGTACCAGAAATAGGTTATTGTTCTGATGGGCCTGACCATGCTTTTGTTTGGAGGACTGTGGATTTTGGAACCTTGGATTTGGAAAGTAGTGGAATGCTTTAAGTGGAGCTTAATGGGCCATCCTAGTAGAAATGTGGAAGACATTGGTGCTGAGGGTGATTTAAACTCTGGGATCCTGGCTCAAGATGTTTCAAAGAAGAAGAGTTTAGTATGTTGCCTAGAGACTGTTCTTGTGATATTTTGGTGAAGAATGAGGCTGCTTTTTTGCCCTTGTCCAAAGAGTCTGCTTAACTAAGGTAAAGAGTTTTAGATTAATTGCAATCACAAAGGAGGTTTCAAAAAGCCTAGTTTAGACGTTGTCCTGTGGTTCGGTCTTAATGTGTTTTGATCAAGCATAGCAAGCTTAGAAAGGAAAATACAAAATGTATGGCTCAAAGAGTAAAGGGGCACCAGAAAGCCCCTTTGGGCTAAAACCCAGTGGAGCTAAAACCCATTGTTTATGTCTTTGCAGTTGAATGAAAGGGAGCTATACCATGGTGTTTCTTATGACCCGGTTCTTGTTTTCATCTGGACACGAGGAAATGATTGTGTGTCAAATCGACAAGGGATGGATCATGATGGTTATTCTCAGTTGTCAGATTTACCATATCAGGAATGAGCTACAATCCAGAACCTGTAAAGATTTTGGTAAAATGGTAAAGAAAGCTTAGGTCCAGGTATAGTGGTACACCCCTTTAATCCCAGCATTTAGGAGACAGAGGCATGCAGACCTCTGAATTTGAGATCAGTTTACAGAACAAGTTCCAGGACAGCCAAGCTTAGGCAGTGAAGGGGTTGGAAAACAGAAAGCTGGAGATGATGCAATAGAACAAGGGGAGGAGTGGGGCATGGTCCAGCCCCATCAAGCAGCAATTTGGCAGCTTTGGTCATGTGGCTCTGGATTTAGAGTCAAGGGTAGAAGAGACTACTGGGACTGGTCAGCTGGAGTGAAGAAAGTAGAGGTGATTAAGAAGAGGCCAGCATCACTGAGGTGAAATCTTCTAGGAAATGTTTTCTAAGAGCACAAGAAGTTCCAGAGATAGAGATCATGCCAGACTTCGAAATGGATAAGAATCACCGAGGTGGTACTGGTTTTGAAGGTATAAAGGGGTCATGGAGAGCAGTTGAGCTTGGCACTGTGAGAGGCCATGAAAGGTCATGGGTGAAGGTGCAGCCTCAGGTGCAGTTGAAGGCCCAGGACTGAAGGGGGTCATGCAAAGGAGTTGACGCTTGGCACCGTGAGGATAACCTACGAGAGGCTATTGGCGAATCCCAGTTACAGCAGAAAACCCCAGCATATCGGAGACGGCAGTACTGTGGGATGACTACCAAGAACAGCATCAACAGTGGAGTAGAGTCAACCAGAGCCCAGAGTACCCGAGGGCAGAGCTGAGGATGTGACTCGAGCCCTTTGGAGGAACCCAGGAGATCATATGTGGATCCCAAACATTGGAAATAGAAGCTGTGCAATCAAAGTTGCCTTGGAGACCCCCAAGATGTTAGAGACGTCAGATCAGAGGGAAACCGGTTGAGGGAAGGCTACTAACAGGGACTAGACCAAACCGGAGAGAAAGAAGTGTGTCGCTGAAATTGCAGTCAAGTTGAGAGGAGCTGGACATCAGACGTGGAGATGCAGAGTTTAGAGTTTGCTCAGCTGGTGTTTGGTCTTGTTTTAACCCAGTATTTCCTCACTATGACATTTTACAATGGCAATGCATATCCTGAGAGGTTGGAACTATGTAATCTGTCTTTTTATTTTGACTTTATAGGGATTACAGTTAAGCAATTGTACGAATCTTAGGAGAGACTTTAAACTTTAACTTTTGAGCTTTTAACATTGTAGAGACTGTCATTTGGAGACTTTGGAAGTTGGACTAAATGTGTTTTTCATTATGCTATGACTAGGTATGGACCCCATAGACTCACGTTTGAACAAGCCTACGGGGGCCAGGGAGTAGAATGTGGTGGTTGGAATGTGCTTTGTCCACAGGCACTGGGAGTGACACTGTCAGGAGTCACTTGCCTTGTTGGAGGAAGTGTGTCGCTGTCTGGGTGGGCTCTGAGGTCTCTTAATGCTCAAGTTCTACCCAATGTGGAAGAGAGCCTCCTCCTGGCTGCCTTTGGATCAAGATAGAGAACTCTCAGCTCCTCCTGCACTGTGTCTGCCTGCAGAATGCCGTGCTTCCTGAAATGATGATACTGGACTGAACCTCTGAAACTGTAAGCCAGCCCCAATGAAATGTTTGCCTCTAGAAGAGTTCACTTGGTCACAGTGTCTCTTCATAGCAATGAAACCCTCACCAAGACAGTCTGCTTCAGGACAACACAGGAGGAAAGCCTTCAGAACACCACCGTGGTGTGCCCTGATCGCATACTCCCAAATCCCAGAACTACATAAATGTCAGCTGTCCGTAATCTGCCCAGGCTACTGTGTTCTGCTGTAGCAACCTGAGCTGAGACAACCAATGATCTTTTTTTTTTTTTTTTTTTTTTTTTGGTTCTTTTTTTTGGAGCTGGGGACCGAACCAGGGCCTTCCTAGGCAAGCGCTCTATCACTGAGCTAAATCCCCAACCCTGACAACCAATGATCTTACATTGACTTCTTAGGGCTATCTAGGTTTCCTACTGTAAAGACACCTCTCTGTCCATCATAATTGATGAAAATGTTTGGAGAGTGACTTAGAGATTATGATGCTTCGATGAAACACTGTGACGAAAAAGCAAGCTTGGGAGGAAAGGGTTTATTTAGCTTACACTTTCACAGAGCTGTTCATCCCCAAAAGAAGCCAGGACAGGAACTCAAGCAGGGCAGGAACCTGGAGGCAAGAGCTGATGCAGAAGTCATGGAGGGTGCAGCTTATGACTTGTTCTCAATGCCTTGTTCAGCCTGCCTGCCTTCCTTCCTTCCTTCCTTCTTTCCTTCCTTCCTCCCTCCCTCCCTCTCTCTCTCTCTTTCTTTCTTCCTTCCTTCCTTCCTTCCTTTCTTTCTTTCTTTCCTCCTTCCTTCCTTCCTCCCTCCCTCTCTCTCTCCCTTCCTCCCTCTCTCTCTCTTCTTTCTTTCTTTCTTTCTTTCTTTCTTTCTTTCTTTCTTTCTTTCCTCCTTCCTTCCTTCCTTCCTTCCTTCCTTCCTTCCTTCCATCCTTCCTTCCTTCCTTCCTTTCTTTCTTTTTTTCAGTCTGCTTTCTTATAGAACCTAGCACCAACAGTCCAGGGATGGCACCACCCACAATGGGCTGGGTCTTCTCCATTGATCGTTAATTGAGAAAATGCTTTACAGCTGGATCTCATAGAGGCATTTCCTCCACTGGGGATCCTTCCCCTCTGATGATGCTAGCTTGTGTCAAGTTGACACACAAAAGCATCCAGTACAGAGTAATTCTGAGACTTAAAAAATATCTTGTCAAACCTCCAACTTTTCACTTGGTGTCTACTGACTGACTCTTACTCTGGGTTAATTCTGTTATAATAGTGACTTTAGAGCCTCACATATCCCGTGTTTACAAATACGTCACAGTATTTATTTTATGTGCATGAATATTTTGCCTGTATGCACGTATGTGCACCATATGCCAGTAGAGATCAGAGGAGGGGGTGTGTCCCCTGAACTGGAGTTATAGACAGTATCCAGTTACCATGTGGGTGCTGGGAATAGAATCTGGGTCTTCAGGAAGAGCAGCCAGTGCTCTTTTTTTTTCTTTTCTTTTCTTTTTCTTTTTCTTTTTTTCGGAGCTGGGGACCGAACCCAGGGCCTTGCGTTTGCTAGGCAAGCGCTCTACCACTGAGCTAAATCCCCAACCCCCAGCAAGTGCTCTTAACTGCTTATTAGTGACTTAAATCTTTGTTCTGTAAACTTAATTTAATGCTTTTTTTTAGCATCTATAAAAATGATGATATTATGTTCTCATTGATTTACTTATTCACTTTAGGTTGGCATACAAAATAACAGGCTATCTCTCATACACATGTCACCCCTCCCCCATCCTCTACCCACTCTGATTCCTTTCTTTTTCTACTTAGTTTCCCACCCCCTCTGCTTTCTTTTGATAGCCATTGTATTGCCCTGTTTCCCTCTCCTTTTAAGGTCTTTCCTTTCTTCTCACAGTCACCTTTCTAGTTTTCTAGTTTTATGAGCTACAAACACCTGTGATTAGGTTGTTTTGGGTTTTTTTTGAGATTTTATTTATTATATATGAGTACACTGTCACTCTCTTTAGACACACCGAAAGAGGCCATCGGATCCCATTAGATGGTTGTGAGCCACCATGTGGTTGCTGGAATTTGAACTCAGGACCTCTGGAAGAGCAGTCAGTGCTCTTAACCCCTGAGCCATCTCTCCAGCCCCGGGTGTTTTTATATAACTTGAAATTTAGTTATTCCATATGAGAAAAAAAGCATCTGACATTTGTCTTTCTGAGACTGGCTTATTCTACCGAAGATAATGATTTCGAGTTCTGTCCATTTTTCCTGCATATATCATGGTTTCACTTTTCTTTAGGGCTGTAAAACTTGCTTTTCTTCTTTCTTTAGTATCAATATGTAAATGAGGATATAGAATGAATGTGATGTAGACTCTGGCTTCACCCCCTACCCCACACAACCTTAGCCTTTTAAATGGCTCGAGATGTTTAACGGGCTAATCCTTTGTAGTAGACATCGGTTGGGTTTGCCTCTTACCTCCGATCCCATTCTCCATTTTAGTCCACGTCCTTGTGCAGATCCTCTTACACTCCCTCCTAAATGCTGGAATGATAGGCGTGTGCCACCACACCTGCTCAAGTCTTTCATTAACAGCACCTCTTCTTTTGCCTGGGGGACCTCTACTTAGCCCACAGGGTTGGTTTGGAACTGACCCCACTTCTGTTTCAGGGTTAGGTTTGTAAATAAACTCTGGCATCATTTCCCTGAGCACAGTGATTGGTTTAGGGCTGGGCTATAGGTCAGGCTAAGCTAATCAGAGTCAAGGAGCCTCAGCTCTAACCCTCTATCGCCACATTTCAGGAGAGGTCGTCTTTCTCTGTGGGGTTTGGAGCTGTGGAAGTGTGAGCCCACGTTTTCTGGCCCCACTGCTATGTATAGCTCAGGCAGACACCAGTACAGTGAGAAGCAGAGACTTCTGTGGTGGAGACACTGAGTTCTGGTAGTTATCTAAGCCTCTGCTACTGAGACTCTCAACTCAAGCATACGTCCTACTCCCAGAAGACTCTGAAAACCAAGCCATGCCCTCACAAGCCCTAAGCCGATTATTTGAAATGATGCTTTTGCTGTAGCATAACATCTTGTTATGCTATAACGTAATATGTTGTGGCATTCGGATGTGAGTTTGTCTGTGCCGTACCAGCTGCCAACATGGTTGCCCCGTGCTGTAAGGACAGTTAAAATATTATTCAGGCAGAGTACATCAGAGGCTGATGAAAACCATCGGGCGATATTTAGTTGGGGGAATGGGCTTTTATTAAGCCCATGGGAAGAAAGTTATTTTATTCATCTATTTCTGCTATTTTTAGAAGCGGCCAGGAGAAAAACAGTTCATCTGCATGGGTACAGCGCGCTGTCTCAGCACGTTAATATCCTGTGTGTGACTCAGGCTGCGGAGGCTGTCCGTCGTCTCCAGCAGTCAACGTCTTTGTGATTTGAATGTTCAAAAAATCTTCTTCCAGCTATTTTAAATAGCTATAGTGCTTGTGACTAGAGTCACTCTTCTGTGGGGTAGAATACCAGAATGCTCTCCTTATCTGGCTACAGTTTTGCAAGCGTTTAACACTTACCTGCCCTCGCTGGCCTCTGGTAGGTACCGTTTCACTCTGAGCTCAGCTTCTTCAGAGTTCACATTATCAGTGAAAATTCTGTGTCACTTGACTTTCTGTCCTGGCTTAATTCAGGTGACATTGTGATTTCCAGGTTCTACGAGTTAGGAAAAAAAAAATGGCTGGAGCTGGTCAGGTGACCCAGAGGATAAAGATGTTGCACCAAGCTTGATGGCCAGGGTTCGATGCCTGGAACACCCCTCCCCGCCCATGATGGAGATAACCAGCTCCCTCAAGTTGTCTGACCTCTATCCACACACCCCCTCCCATACACATGTACAAACACACACACACGAGAAATACTTGAAAACTTGGTTAGATAGTATAATATTATGTATCTGTATCACATTGAAAAAAAAATGTGTTCATCTGTCGCTGGACACCTCGGTTGGATTAATAGGAACAGGTACTTACATAGCCAAAACCAATGCCGGCATTCACGATAGTGCTGCCACCTGTAGCAGTCGGAGTGGGATGATGGGAAGCACACTCCAGCACTTCTGTAGTATCCCCAGCAAAAAAAGGCTGACCCGGAATCCCAGCACCAGACAAGCACAGCGCAAGACTGTCACCTGAACAGTAAGCCTGAGCGTGCCTTCATGTCTGGGAGCTGAACTTCATTAAAGAGGTGAGCAGATAAGAGCTTGGAAGACTTTCAGAGAAGTGGCTGTGAGGGTTCTGATAGTTTCCTCTGCATCTTGGGAGTTTGAAGTTGTTACAAGTCTGCAAGCAAAGTGAAAGCATCCTTCACTGATGCTCACCAAGTACATGCTAGATGACACACCTCGTGGTCACACACATGGTGTGTCTATTCAGTTACAGCCCTGCCTATCAGCTCATGTTAGGAAATGTTTGCTCTAATTACGGCTGATAGTCAGTTCGGACCATAACAAGATTCTGCACCTCCTATTAACAAAAAATAAGATTACGTGCTAGCTGCTTGGCTAGTTAGTTTCAGCAGCATATACTTTTCTTTTTCATTAAATGCATGGAAAATTTAATCACAGTGTCTGATGAAATTAAAAGGCTATTTTGGCTTTTTAAATGAATAACTTAATTGCATTATTCCCAAAAGCTCATCGCCAGAATTCACAACCCATGGGGACACCCATCAGTCAGAGAGGTACCTTCCCTTTGGCCTCACCAGCCACATTAATAATAACCCGTAGCCCAAAAGGCTGGAGATAGAGCTCAGGTTAAGTTCTCTGGTTGTTCTTCCGGAAGACCAGTGCGGGTTCAAATCCCACCACTTAAATATGTCTCACAACTGTGTGTAACTCCAATTCCAAAGGATCCAGTGTGTCTTTCTGACCACTGAAGTCAGAACACCCATACATATAAAACAAATTTAAAAAAATATAAAAAAATAGTAACCCATAGCTTGAGTCAATTTTAGAGTTTGGGTAATCGTAATGAGACACCCCCCACCCCGTTGCCATCTTGTGTTGGTAACTTGGTAGGTTAATTATATTCCATCTGCATGGGGTTTTCCTGCTTCGGCAATTTTATTTATTTATAATGTCTAACTCTGTGTTCTCCGGCTCACTCATGGTCCTCCTGCCTCATGCGCCTCCTGAATGCTGGCGTTACATGAGTGCGTGATGGTGTCCCACTCTTTTATTGTATTTCCTGTGACGGTGACAGGAAGCACACCACCCCACCTGACAGCTCTACCCTCAGCTCCCTCCCTTTCTCCATCTCCTCGCTGTGTTTTTTCCTCTGCCTGTGGGGCTCTCTCCAATCGGTCTTCCTGCTTACCCAGAAACAGCCCCTCCCTCACACACTTGTTCAGGAACGTCAAGAGTTCAGGAAACTCGAGAGCAAATTACTCCTGTCCCTCAGAGAACATTCTTCCCGTGGGTGAGGTAGCCAGCGGGGACCTGCGCACCCGATGAGTAACCATGTCTGACCTATTCTGAAGCACAATGTTGTTGGGCCCAGCCTGCCACCGATAGACTAACCAGTCTCCCATCCAGCCTGCTCCACTGGACTCTCTTTCCTCTTTGGGTCTCAGCAAAAGTAGCCATTGGCTGTGTAGCAGCTCTCTCCCGGTTAACATATAAAGAGTTTCATCTCTGTGCCTTGCCTTTTCTTTTGTTTAAACTAAAACAGTGCACAGCCCAAGGCCATTCGTTACCACAAACTCTTGTGGAAATTTAACAATGGAACTTTCAGACTCTTGTGAGACACACACACACACACACACACACACACACACACACACACACACAAAAAGAGTCTTTTAAAAAAATCCGAGGGGCAGGCTGGAGAGATGGCTCGGTGGTTAAGAGCGCTGACTCAGAGGTCCTGAGTTCAAATCCCAGCAAAACCACATCGTGGCTGGCAACCATCTGTAATGGGATCCGATGCCCTTTTCTGGTGTGTCTGAAGACAGCTGCAGTGTACTTATATATAATAAATACATAAATCTTTAAAAAAAAATCAAGGGGCAGTGAAGTCTGCCTAAGACACTAAGACAGGAACATACAGTTTGACAATGTGAGCAAGCGATCTTAGCTTGTCCTAAACATAATTTATTTATTTATTTTATTTATTTATTTTTTTTGGTTCTTTTTTTTTCGGAGCTGGGGACCGAACCCAGGGCCTTGCGCTTCCTAGGCAAGCGCACTACCACTGAGCTAAATCCCCAACCCCCTAAACATAATTTAGATTCATCTTTTTCTTTTCTTTTTTCTTTTTTTCTTTTTTTCAGAGCTTGGGACCGAACCCAGGGCTTTGCGCTCGCTAGGCAAGCGCTCTACCGCTGAGCTAAATCCCCAACCCTTAGATTCATCTTTTAAGAGAAGACGATAAATTTGCTGTGTCTGTCTTACTATCTACCTGTCTCCTTAAGGAAGGAGGTAAAGTTAAAAAGAGCAGGAAGAAGAAAGGAGAGATAGCAAGGCTATGAGGATGCATCTTCAGTAAGAAAACTTAGAAGGAAAAGGGCATTGGGGGGGGGTAGGAAAGGAATTTGTAGGTGGTGTGGTTGGTACTATATGCCTTTAGTCCTAGCCCTCGTGAGTCAGAAGCAGTGGATTCAGATGCACTTACAGCCAGACAAGGCTGTCGTGATCCTGCGAAGGAAAAAAAAACTGAAGAAAGGAAGGCAAGAAGGAAGGGAGGCTGGAGGGAGGAAGAAAGGAAGAAAAATTATGTGATAAAATAAAATTTTTATCCTAAGGTGACTGGATTTTTGGTCCCCCCAATCCTCCCCAACACACACACACACACACACACACACACACACACACACACACACACACTCCCCACACATGCACACACACACACACTTGCATACACACACCCATGCTCACACACACACACACACACACACCCATGAGCGCACACACCCCACACACACACACACACACGCACACACACACACTCCCACACCACACACACTTGCACACACACCCATGCTCACACACACACACACACACACACACACACACACACTCTCTCTCTCTCTCTCTCTCTCTCTCTCTCTCTCTCTCTCTCTTAATGGAAAAGTAAAGATGATGGCAAACCAGAAGCCTCAGCACAGCCCGGAAGGTTTGGGAAAGGTAGAGCTTAGGCATGAGTAAAGGTGACTAAAATCCTCAAGGTCAAATTCAGCCTGAGGTTATAAGTCTAAAAATCAGCTTCTCCATTTAAACCATGAAGTGTTCTTAGTGTTTATCCTTGGAAACATTTATAAGAATCAGCTTTAAAATAGCGTTTACATTTATGAAGACAATTATTAATGTTTCTAATAAGCTTCTCGGGCTTTTGACTACTGGAGAAACTGAGTCTTAACAGAATCAGTATTTAATTAAAACTGCCTTTGTTTTTTGTCTGAGCTGAGCCTACATGTTATACAAACGTTAAAACTAAAATTCATTTCCTCCTCCATGCTGGCACAACTATCCTGGGTATTGAACAAACAAAGCTTGGAGGCTGAAGTCAAAAACAGTCAAGGCTTTGACCCTGAAACTCCAAAGTCATCCAGGACTTTGGGATGATGAATCTCCTACAACAGGGCCTCGAAGCTTAAGTCACCTGCCCTCTTCCTCAGAGGAAGCTCAAGTCACCTGCCCTCTTCCTCAGAAGAGGCTTAAGTCACCTGCCCTCTTCCTCAGAAGAAGCTCAAGTCACCTGCCCTCTTCCTCAGCAGAAGCTCAAGTCACCTGCCCTCTTCCTCAGCAGAAGCTTAAGTCACCTGCCCTCTTCCTCAGAGGAAGCTCAAGTCACCTGCCCTCTCCCTCAGAAGAGGCTCAAGTCACCTGCCCTCTCCCTCAGAAGAGGCTCAAGTCACCTGCCCTCTTCCTCAGCAGAAGCTCAAGTCACCTGCCCTCTTCCTCAGCAGAAGCATAAGTCACCTGCCCTCTTCCTCAGAAGAGGCTTAAGTCACCTGCCCTCTTCCTCAGAAGAGGCTTAAGTCACCTGCCCTCTCCCTCAGCAGAAGCTCAAGTCACCTGCCCTCTTCCTCAAAAGAGGCTTAAGTCACCTGCCCTCTCCCTCAGCAGAAGCTCAAGTCACCTGCCCTCTCCCTCAGAAGGGGCTCAAGTCACCTGCCTTCTTCTTCAGAAGAAGCTTAAGTCACCTGCCCTCTTCCTCAGAAGAGGCTTAAGTCACCTGCCCTCTCCCTCAGAGAGCCGTGGAGACCCTTGAGGCAGGGTTCTAACCAGTGTACAGCCTTACAAAGAGGAAAGTCCTTAGAGGGAACTGTCCCCAGAGCCTCTAGAAAAGCCACACCTTGAGCAAGAGTGGCTCATCCAGCAGATGGCACAACCACAGGAAACATGGATGTCCATCTTGCTTGTTCCAGATCAGCAGTCATAGGTAAGACCAACATCAAGCCATTGAAAAGGAGACCTCCATTCAAACGTCAGACATATAACGCTGCTAGAAGACAGGGCTGCCCAGAGAAGCTCTGTCTTCTATAACAATTTCTATGATGAGGATGATGATGTCATCATCGTCGTCGTTGTTGTCATCATCGTTGATGACCAGACTTTTCCCTTCCCTTATTTCCTTTCCTTTCCTTTTCTTCTCTTTCTGGTCCCCCTTTTTCCTCTTCTCCTTTTTTTTTTTTTTTTTTTTTCTCGGAGCTGGGGACCGAACCCAGGGTCTTGTGCTTCCTAGGCAAGCGCTCTACCACTGAGCTAAATCCCCAACCCCTTCCTCTTCTTCTCTATTCCTCTGGTTTGTCGTTGTTTGTTTGTTTTAAGGGACAGGGTCTCTCTGTATAGCCCGGGCTGTCCTAGAACTAGCTCTGTAGACCAGGCTAGCCTAGCCTTGAACTCACAGAGATCTACCTGCCTCTGCCTCCTGAGGGCTGGGATTAAAGGCATGTGTCACCACAGTCTGGCTTCACTTTTTGAAAATTGTAAACAAAGTGTCACTTTGTACCCATGATCCTCCTGCCTCAGCCTCCTGAGTGCTGGGATGGTAGGTGTGCATCTCTATGCCTGGCATAACAACACTAGTTTTGCTAGGAAAGTGGCCTTTGCTGGTTTCAAAGAAGCGAGCAGCAGTGGTGTCAAGCCTCCTGGCCAGGAGCTGAGGGTGGCCTCTGATGGCAGCTGGCACTGCCATTGACTGTGAGCATAGAGGCCAGTCCTGTCAGGTTTGGTTTTGTGTGTGTATATATGTGCAAGTGTGTGTGTGTGTGTGTGTGTGTGTGCACGTATGTGCGTGCACATGCATGCTCATATATATGCATATGTATGTAGGCCAGAGGTTGCACTGGGTGTTTTCCTCAATTGCTTGCTACCTGAGTTTTTGAGACAAGGTTTCTGACTTAACCTGGCACTCACCTCTTCAGCCTGCCTGGCCACAAACGCTCTCTCGCCATGGCTGGGATCACAGGCAGGTGCTCTGCTGTCTGACTTTTTATGTAGGTGCTGGGATTTGAACTCAGGTCCTCATACTTGGATGGCAAGCCCTTTACCCATTTCCTTTGGACCTAGCCCTGGAACTGGCATTTTTATACACCAATAGATAACTAATACAAATGACAAAGGTATGTTGGAATGAACATTTTAATATTTAGATGATTTTGAAACCATCAGACTGAATAGGGATTAGGAGATGGAAATATAAGCACAATGTGTGGAAAAATGTTCTCAAAGTTGAGTGCATTTGAATCACTGATAACACAGGTTGTTGGGCCTCACCCCAGGGTTCCAGATTATCATCATCATCATCATCATCATCATCATCATCATCATCATCATCATCATCATCTATTCTTCAAACCAAGGTATTTCTATGTTGCTCAGTTTAGCCTCAAACTTGTCACCATCCTGCCTCAGACTTCTAAGTAGTTCTGCAGGGTCCAGTGTCTCCCTAGAGTTCCTGGTCCTCGTGTCTGGGATGGGGTCTGAGGGTCTGCCTTTCTCACAAGTGTCGTGGATGTTGATAGGACCTGCCTGGCAACCTACCCCTTGACAACCAAACATGTAGAGTCACGTAACCAAGTCCTGGTGAAGACTCTTCGGTATACTTCCCAGAACTCCAGTGTTTTTTGTTTCAACAGAAATGAAGGAGGATCTGAAAGAGTTAAGAACTGGTACATCACTAAAAGCAGTCCCTGAGGCTGGAGATACGGGTCAGTAACAGAGTACTTGTCCAGTCTATGGGAAATCCCCAAAGCAAAATAAATAAAAACGAACAGACAAATAAATAAAGTGGTAAAAAACTGTAGGTGAATTTTGGCCTATAACTGGAGAAGACGTCCAACCCTGGAGTAGCATTTCTATTAAATCTACACACAATGGGGCTGAGAGATGGCTGTCTTGGCAGCTAAGAACACTGGCTGCTCTTGCAGAGGACCTGGGCACAGTTCCCAGCACCCAGATGGTGGGGCACAATTGTAATCCTAGTTCAATGGGATCTGAGGTCTTCTGACCTGTAGGCACCATGTTCACAGACATACATGAAGGCAACACACACACACACACACACACACACACACACACACACACACACACACACACACAAAGAGAAAGAGAGAGAGAGAGAGAGAGAGAGAGAGAGAGAGAGAGAGCCTTTATGTTCCCCAGTACTTATTTAAGTGAACAAAGTGTGTTAGATAGGGTGAGCTGAACTGCTGTTATTTCTTAATTGGCTCTTGAGCATGTGGTGAATAAGAAGCCCAGACTTCTTCCCTCTCAGGGCTCCACAACGCTTGGGGTCTAGCCATCATCCATGTCCAAATGGAAGACATATGGAGGAAGCACACTTGCGTCTTAATAGCCCTCTACCATAGATAACACATCTTGTTTTTGCTTATCTTTAATTAGAGAGAAGTGGATAACATGACCACTGTATCCATCTGGGTCTAAACTGAAAAACCACAGAGTAACTTTCATGGATGAAGTTTCTTTCATAGAAAGACTTATTAAGCTCCCAGGGACCTGAGGAGCTGAAGCTGCAGTCCCCAAGCCTAGGGAAAGCGGGGCTCAGAAGTGGAGCAGCAGCAGGGTGCTTGAGAAGAGACTCCATCCACATTGTTTTCAAGACCCAAACTTTATAGGAGAACATATCTGAAGGTTAAAGGTCATCAATGGGTTCTGCGATTTATGGGACTCAAAACGCCCAGAAGCGCTGTAACAGAAAGGGTTGGGCTTGGTAAACTAAAAAGATACAGACTGAAGTCAGCAAAGGGGACAGGCAGATAGCACAGTGTCTCTGGGACCAGGTACAAGGTTCCGTTTGTCCTTTCCCTGTGGAGTCAAACGGCGTTTAATTCTTTCAGCAGCAATGTGTAGAAATGGTGATGAAGGGCTGTCCATCACAGAAGTCTAGTGATGTTCTGGGGGAGATTGGAGTTAAGCACGTAGACATGGCTGGCTGTCCACATAACTGGCCTTAGTTATGATTCTCGCCACACAGTTTAAAGACCCCACCAAAAATCATTCTGTCAGCAGAGGTTCTCTGGTGCAGCCCAGGGTCTCCCGTGACTGAAGCCCATCTTATCACACAGGCTATCCCCAGGGGCTTAAAGGTTATTTTCCTGGAGCCAGGTAGGGGCCAAGCCTTTGTGGAATGTGTCATGTTTAGACAATGCAGAAGGAGTTAATCCTTTACTGACAAGAGGGCACGACTGAAGGCCAAAAAGGGCTTTGCTAGTGAAATTTGCTAGAAATCCACCATGTTGGATATTGGGGGGGGGGGAAGCTAATCAATGGATTCTTGTTCTAAAACTGCCAGGGAGGGAAGTTTTGGGAGCTTCCGGACACCGCGCATGGCAGGAGGTGGGCACCTGAGAGGCCGTGAGCTCTGCAGGAGTCAGAAGCTCTCCGTGGCTCAAAATCTGTTGCCTTCTGGGTACTGCAGCAGCCAAGTCTTGGGGCAGCTGGACTGCTTACTGCACAGGAAGGGAATCCGTTTTCTCTAATGTCACTCTGACATCTTCTCCTGACAGAGCCAGTCACTAAAGGAAAACGTTCGAAGGACCCAGAACAATTTCAGAGATTAAAAAAAAAAAAAGGTGGTCAATTTGAGTTGAGAAGCCATGTATTAATAATAAGCACAGCTGCATTGCAAAGAATGCTGGGAAGTATATTAAAGTTGTGTGTCTGGCTACCGTCCTACTACTAAGTGAGCAGAAGGAAAATAACCATGGCAGGTGGCTCCGCCCCTCTGGATATTTTCATGACTTCACTCAAAATTGCTAAGTAGAAATAGAACTGACGCTCAAGTCCAGTTCCATTAATCTCACTGAAAGATTCACTTATGAAATTTTTGTTTAATAATTTGTATGTCGGAGTTGGTTATATATTTGGTTTGGTTTTTTTTTTTTTTTTTTTTTTCAAACTTTTTTTAAAAGGATTTTAAAAATATAAAAAGTCGGGGGTTGGGAATTTTGCTCAGTGGGTAGAGCGCTTGCCTAGGAAGCGAAAGGCCCTGGGTTCGGTCCCGAGTTCAGAAAAAAAGAACCAAAAAAAAAAAAAAAATATATATATATATATAAAAAGTCTTGCTGTCAAACAAATATATTTAATTTTAAAAAACATTTACTTAAATATGTTATTTGTGTGTGTGTGTGTGTGTGTGTGTGTGTGTGTGTGTGTGTGTGTACGCCACATGTGTGCAGGGGCTTGGTAAAACCAGAAGAGGCAAAGTCCCTGAATTAACACATCCCAACATCGGTGGGAACAACAATACTCCTTTACCAGGCTCACCAAGCTAGATATTTTGAAAAATATCTTTGAACATTTTATTTATTTATTGCGTGTGTGGGTAATTTGCCTGCACCTCTCTGTGTGCCTCGTATATGCAGAATAGAGGGTCAGGCCCTCTGGGACTGGAGTCGCAGACAGTTGTGGGTGCTGGGAGTTGAACCCAGCCAAGTCCTCTGGAAGGGCCGCACGTGCTTCCCTGCCGAGTCATCTTTCCAGCCCCTCAGTTAGGAATTTCTGTCCTAGAGATAAGACAGTCAGCCAGACAGATACGTTCTGCTTTGGTGGAGTTTATTCTCCGTTGGGGAAACAATCAGCTAGTCTTGCAAATGGGTGAATAATTAGACAGTGAGGACTTGTACTTTAAAAAGCAGTAACCATTGAAAGCAGCAGACACGGGACTGATTAATTAGGGTTCGGAAGAGTCACGGAGTATCTTCTCCTTCTCCTTGGGTGAGGTGTGGTCATGTGGTTGGGGCTCAGGGATGGAGGTACTGGAACACTGTGGGGCCAGGGAGTGTCCAGGTTGGAGCAGGACAGTTAAGACAGACTTTGGGTGCTTAGTTCAGTAAACGTTGACAGTGTGTGTAACAATTACCCAAACCAGAATATGGCCCATTATCCTACAGCCCCACTGTGGCTTTCTGATTTCTATCATTACGTTGTAGTTCCATCTATTTGAGACTTCACAGAAATAGAATTACACAATATCGTTGCCATTTATGCTTTTAGCTCACTCTATTTTTAAGATTGACAAAGACCTCTGTGTGGTCGCTATCCACACTCCACAGACTGGCATCATTTGGCTGTGCAATCACAACTTCTCCGTCCATGGGGATACCTTGAGCTTGAAAAAAAAAAAAAACAAACCACTCAGTACATTTGGGAAAAGAGGTTGGGGTGAGGCAAGAAGGAGGGGGTGTGAGCTGCTAAGTGCTGGCCTAGTAGTCCAGGGGACTGAGTAACGGACTGACTGAAGACAGCTGAGAGATTCCCAGGAGGTGAAGTTAGCAGATGTTGGCAGCTGTTGTTTCATTTCGTGGTACCTTTATCCCCAGGAAGTGCGGCAGGTCCTGGGGATATGTTCTGTGGAATAGCATGCAGTTATTAAAAATGGTATTGAACAACAATATACTTTAATTTTTTTTGAAAGATATATGAGTGCGCTATCTGCATGTACACCTGCATGCCAGAAGAGGGCATCAGATTATATTATCGATGGTTGTGAGCTTACGGTTGCTAGGAATTGAACTAAGGACCGCTGGAAGAGAGCCAGTGCTCTTAACCGCTGAGCCATCTCTCCAGCCCCATACTCTAAGTCTTTACAGGTATGTATATATGTGTCTACAGGTGTGCACGAGGGCACATGTGTTACAGCACATCTGTAGAAATCAAAGGATAACCTTGAGTGTTGGCTCAAACCTCTTGTGACTAACTTATACTGCTCACCCTGTGCGTCAGGCTTGCTGGCCCGTGAGCTCCCAGAGATTCCCTTGTCTCTGCTGAGATTACAAAAGCAAGTGATTCCATACCCAACTTTTCATGATTTCTGGAGATTTGAACTCAGGTCTCAAGATTGTATGAGAGCTTTACCCAGTGAGCCCTCTCCCTGTCTATATTTTTAATATTTTATTTAAGAAATAAGCTACAGAACTATGTACCATGTAGTAATGGCCAATTTTTGTGTTTTAAAAAGTTAATTAGTCGGTTAATCAGTGTGCGTATGTGTTGGCGGGCACATTGCACAGCACAGCGCGGAGGACAGTGAACAATTTTTTGGGAGTTGATTCTCCCCTACCAGGTGGTTTTTGGGAATTACCTCAGGTCATCAGGCTTGGCAGCAAGAGCCTTCACTCCCCTGAGCCATCTTGCCAGCCCAGCTTTGTGTGTTTTAAAAATGGCTCCTAGAAAGAAGCACACTGGTGTTAAATGCAATCTCTAATTTAAATATTCAAAGTAGTTTTATATTTCAGTTACAGATTTTTCAAAATTTCCACAAAGAACATACGCTAATTATAAAATACGAAGAAGGTAATTACAAACCTTTAATGATCCAAAAATAGGGATGCACCTTAAGAAAATAAAACAAGAATAAACAGAACCCCAAAGCGGTGGAATGGGGCTGGAACGGCACCCCGCCCCTTCCTGCTAGAACGGCACCCCGCCCCTTCCTCCTCGACTGGCTTTTTACTCTATGAACTTGTCAGTGAGGAGCTGATCACTCATTCGGATATTATGCCTGGAGGCAGCAGGGTTTGCAAGAGGCTGAGTTCAGTTCAAACCAAGATTTTGAAATCCGTGGGGCTTCCCCTGGTCTTAATTTCAGCTCTGAATCCCAGCAGTTCTGAGCGGTTAGATCTGCCATCGCAAGGAATGGCTCTTGCAAGTCAACCCAGACTATTCTCCATACTCCAGCCCTGGTCCTCTCCGCCATACTTCTTCTGCTACCCACACTTCCCAGTCTCCTTTGCCGACTCTTGTTTCTCCAATGTCTTAGTCGTGAAGAATCTAAAGGTCCAGATCCTCTCGCCATGCTCCTTCCCCTGTGATTTCATTCAGCCTCAGCTCTTTTCCTTCCAACAATATATTTTTATTGATTATTAGAGAATTTCACATAATGCACCCCGATCATACATCCCAGTGCTCACACAAGTCTACCCTCCACTCATGTGACCTCCCTCCCCTCCACCCCCATGAAAGACAGACAGACCACATGTCTGATTCCTCACACTGCCCAGCTAGAACATGCTAGAACATGCCAGGACATCCCAGTTAAACTCCCGGGGGCCCCTTGAAGAAAACGGAGTTCTTCCCTACCCACACACCTGCTAGAAGCCACCAACTGTCAGGGCTACACTTCAGCATCCCTATCCCAGTTTTTGAGAGTTCTCTTCGATGGCTTCCTGTCTGGGCTGTTACTCTGAGAGGTAGGGAAGGGGTAGAGGTAGGGGTTGGCACAGAGCCTTCTATGACTGTACTTCTCAACCGTGAGTCTGCAGTCATGGATACCTTTGCAAAAGTAGCTTCCTTGTCTTTTACAGGCAGTGGAAGCATAGAGCATGGACTTCTACATGGTTTCTGGCAAAAGCATGGATCACAGATGTTCATATGGTCTCCAGCCTTGGAACATGTGAATCTCAGCTATTAACACTCCCATACACACACACACACACACACACACACACACACACACACACACACACACACACACACACACACACACACACACCTCTCTCCCTTCCTCTTCCTCCTCCCCCTCCTCCTCCTCTTCTGGTTTTTTCAAGATAGAGTTTCTCTGTGTAGCTCTGGCTGTCCTGGAACTCACTCTGTAGACCGGGCTGACCTCGAACTCACAGAGGTCTTCCTCTACCTCCCGAGTGCTGGGATTAAAGCTGTGTGCCACCATGTCTGGCTTAGACTTCTAATTTCTACCCCAAGCTTGAAGTTCCCCCAAACTCCAGACCCAGCATCTCAGCTGAGGTCCCAGCTGATGTTTTTTCTAATTTAACTATTTTATGTGTGTGTCTTGCCTGTATGTAAGCACACTATGTGTATATGTGCATCTTGCCCTTATGTATGCACGCTATGTGCATGTGTATATTGCCTGTATGTATGCACACTATGTGCATGTGTATATTGCCTGTATGTATGCACACTATGTGCATGTGTATATTGCCTGTATGTATGCACACTATGTGCATGTGTCTTGCCTGTATGTAAGCACACTATGTGCATTGTGTCTTGCCTGTATGTGTGCACACTGTGTGCATGTCTGGTGCCTAATGGAGTTAGAGACAGTTGCAGACACCACTCGAGCGCTGCATGAGCAGAGAATGCTCTTCCCACTGAGCCAACTCTCCAGTCCCCCACCTGGTTTCTAATGGTCGCGTAAGTTAAATATGCCCTGGTAAAGGCCTGTTTTTTCCCTAGTTACAAATCATTTCTCTTCAGAAATCATTTCTTTCTTAGTTTCAGTTCATAGCAATGTCAACTTTCCTAGGCCCCAAACCTTGCAGCTGTAATTAAATCCCCTTTGCCCCAACAACTGCCCGACACTTACCGGGTCCCCCTTAACCCTGCATCGAGATATGGCTCCCCCTGCCCCTTCACCTGGGTGAAGCAGCCGCCTAGGTTTGGTTTTCTCGCTTCCTTCCTTGCAATTTTAGAAGTCAAAAGAACACTGTTTGAAGTAAACATCAGATGAGGTCATTTTCCAGCTCGGAAAAGTTCCAACAGTTAACCTAGAACAAAGCAGATACTGGTGTCCCAGGAGCATGTGCTGCCGATGGCCACTGGCCTTCCTCGCTCTGCGGTCCTGGCCCTTCACCATGAAGAGAAAGGGGAAGAAAGAAGAGAAACAGTTCGCGCAAAGAGATGGGGGGAGGTGGGAGGGGGGAGAGAGAGAGAGAGAGAGAGGACAGACAGACAGACACAGACAGGAAGAGAACGAACCTAGGCTTAAAAAAACATATACTTTGATTATTAAATAGACCTTATTTTTATTTATTTATTTTTTAGCATCAACGCATGGACATGCCATTTTGATACCTCATTAAATATCTAGTGGCTGGAAAGCCCAAAGGTAAATTCTTAGTCTAGGCAGCTATAGGCAGGAGAAAGAAAGTCTTATTTTTTTCTCACGTGCCTTAGGTAAAAACAAGCATACGGGGACCACTTCACATTCATACATTTGAAACAGACAGACAAAACATGGATACAATGGAAGTTGAGCTGAAGGCATGACTTCCTCATAATAAAGACGTCTGCCGGGGCTGGAGAAATGGCTCAGAGGTTAAGAGCACTGTCTGCTCTTCCAGAGGTCCTGAGTTCAATTCCCAGCAACCACATGGTGGCTCACACCATCTATAATCAGGTCTGGTGCCCTCTTCTGGCCTGCAGGTGCATACACGCAGGCAGAAAGCTGTATGATGTATACATAATAAATAAATAAAAGTTTAAAAAAAAAAAATAAAGACGTCTGCCAGCCACGTGACGACGCTTAACCACTACGAGTCTTTTCGAGTCCTTGCTCAACTGGCTCAACTTTTAACCTTTAACCTCAAGGTTTAAAGCTGCACCCCCACACCTCCGTCTCCTCTCACTCCTTCCGCAGTAGCTAGCATCTTCTGGCAAATGCCTGCACTCGTTATTCCTTTTGTTCTGCCACTAAGTCCAGGACATAAAGATTTGTGTTTGCTTACTTTTCCTCAGCTACACAGCCCAGAGCAGCACCTACCATGGAATGCTGGCTGTCACTTGCCAGGCCGTGATAGTCAGTGTTCTGTGTCCAGAGAAATGTTTTGTGAGTAGCAGGAGAGCTGCTTAGGGGCTGGCTGGGCTTCATTGTGATTCTCCCCATAGCCAAGCTGTCTTTCGCATAAGTGACACCTGACACCTGACTGAGTGATGCAAAGGACTTTCCAGGAGAGACCTGCTCAGTATTAGAGGCTAACACAACAGACGGACACGCCACAGACGTTCTGAGACCACCTAAGTGAGCTGCGTCTGCCAATGGCTCCCTGAGGGCACCCCAAAGAGTTAATATCCTCGGGTTAACATCCAACCAATAGGGGTAATTAAAGGTTTAGTCGACAACCTAGTCAAGGTGTCATGAATAAGATGGCCTGACTGTTGTTTTAAGTATGAGCTGGGAAGTGAACACCAAACATTTGAGGGGTCCCTATAAGTATTACCGTGCCACCAAGCAACTTTAATTTGAAACTATTTCTAAAGCCTTCAGCAATGACTGGTGTCCCTTAGGGACTCAGTGGATGCTTAGAAAATGGACATGGTTGAATGGAGGACTGCACTGTATAAGAGAAACTGATATTTTTCACTACTTGGTCTCAACCCCCTCCTTCCACTCCCTGGGAAACTTCCCCTGTAAGGGAAGTGGCACCTTACCTCACTGACCTAGGATGCTCTCTAAGATCCCACAGCCGGGATCAGAACCCAAACACCGAGCCTCGGAGTCCAGCCTGATTTGCACAGCAACCACTATGAACATTCTGAAGAGAAACATTTTGGAGGCTGAGAGCCCTATTTTCAGATTTGACTTCGACCAAGTGTTCCCATTTAAGAACGTTGTGCTCTGCAAACTGTAAAGTGCTATCAAATGGTTAGCTGAGGTACACTGCCAAGGTCAACAAACTGAAGGCTGGCTGTTAAGAGCCAACTCTTGAACTGAAGGGCAATGGTAAGGGACCCTTTCTAAACAAGGTCTACGTGAGAACTAGGACACGACTGCTTGTCCATGTCCCACCATGGGTCCCTGTCACTATGAAGCCCAAAACATTTACACCAGAGAGCCAGTGTTTATCTTACATTTGTATTAGTGACATTTTCAGCCCTGCCCCTTTGGCTTCCATCTTTGAGATATATTGTGCTCCACTGCCCGACTGCTCAGCCAATTGCCCTTCCCAAAGCTCTTCAACGACTGAGTCTTCCTTCCACACCACCCAACTCCCAGACCCATTACAATTTAGACGGAGTCCTGGCTTTCAAAACCAGTCTTTTGTCCTCCAACTTCTTTGTCATCTAACAGCTGAATGGGCATTGTTCCCCTAACCTGACTCGTGAAAGGGGACACCACGAAGACACTTCATTCTCTGGCTTCCTTATGCAGCACCCAATACTAGCCAGGCAAGTGTCAAGTGACCCCTGGCATTAGGCTAATGATCTGGGTGAGCCCAGGCTAGAGAAGGAGCCCGAGAACAATGGGGAGCTGACAGTTTTATCGTCAGGAATCTGAGGAGCCCCCTTGTCCCACACCCCCTGCTCGCTTTCCCCAAGCATCCTTTCCTCATCTGTCGAAGCTAATGGAGTTCATGTGGAATTCACTCACCTCCCCACATGCTCCCATTAAGCGGCCGGCCGCGTACCAATTCAGTCTTGGATGTTTCTACACTTCAGGGCTTGTAAGACAGTGAAAGAAAGATAACTGATACCTTGCAGAAAGCCTTCTGTTCTAGGCCCTGAAAGGCTTCACTTTGTTTCTCTCCTACAACAGGAGTCTCGAAAGCCCCAAGTTAAAGAGAGATAACCAGGATGAAACAGGAACCCAGCACATGGGATGCTACACAACTTTGCCAACGGCTCCCCTCCACGTATGTGTTACATGTTGTTTATTTTTTCCCCAAGAGTGGGGGACATAGAGGATTATCTACCACTACATGGAAAAAAAAAAAAAAAAAAAAAAAAAAAAGGTAGCTCTTTTGAGGGACCGTTAAGAACGTTTTCAACTGGGGGCTGGAGAGATGGCTCAGTGGTTAAGAGCAGTGGCTGCTCTTCCAGAGGTCCTGAGTTCAAATCCCAGCAACCACATGGTGGCTCACAACCATCTGTAATGGGATCTGATGCCCTCTTCTGGCATGTCTGAAGACAGCGACAGTGTACTCATCTATAATAAATAAATAAATCTAAAAAAAAAAAAAAAAAAAAAGAACGTTTTCAACTTGTCCAAAGCAGAACCTATCAGGAGAAAAACTTGGAATGGTTTTTGTGCTCAGCAGTTTCAAAATTATCAACCAAAGGGGCTGAGTTAGAAGAAACTGATAAAAGTCTTGCTTAGTTATTCTTTTCAGACTCCGAGGTTCAAACAAACCATGCTTTAAGGGGGGCAGGGGAGTGACTCGTGGCCCTGGGGTAGCTGGCTCACCTTGGATTTCGTGTAGTATCTATCTCTCTCTGCCTTTAAACCCCTCGGATAAGATCTCCAGCCCTAACTTAACTCCATCATCCATTAATAAGGCTCGGTAGCTGAAGATGGGGGCAGGGGTTAGGTGAATACCCAGCAGCTCTTGCTTATGCGAAAAACCAAAACACCGAGGGGGGAAAAAAAGAGACCGGTTTCAGGAGCGGGTAAAGGAAAGCGATCTTCTTTATTGTACACAGTACAGAATATAACACAGCTCGGCAGGATGTACACAGCCCTGTGCAGGGGAAGTAGTTCAAATCAACTGGCAGGCTGAAGCCTTTCTGCACTGTAGATGTCCACACTCTGGAAAAGAAGCAAATGCATGAAAGAGGCCCCCACGCCTTGACAGGGACGGCTCTCCGGGAGGTACAATGAGTCCGGTGGGAATGCAAAGTGGCGCTACTGTCCGGTGTCCCTTGATGGCACAGCGCCCATCACTACAGGGGAGGGGCAGCTCAGGCTACAGAAGATTCTTCTCAACCCCCCTCCCCGAAAACAGCATAAATTCATTAAAGAAAACTAAAACAAACCCCAAACCAGTATAAGTAAAGAGAAGAACAAAAAAGAACCCCAAAAATCTATACAGCATTTACAACAAATAAATCTCTAGCCGGCTGGGGTAAAATACGCATCTATGTATAGACTGTGTGTAGATTAGAAAGCTATAAATACGCTTAGGAAAGAGTCCTTTCCTCAGAGCACAATGCTAATTAAGGCCCAAGCTTCAGGTCTGACACCTCTGTGGGCTGACTAGCTTTCGAGAAGAAAACCTTAGGTTCTCATGGCTCTAAAACGTAACCCCTCATTCCTGTGAGCCTCTTCCCACAGGTAATGAGGAGGTTGTGGAGTGCCTCACTCGCGGGACAGTGAAGAATGTCCCACGCTTGCTCAGTCAGCTCTGTGTCCCTCGCGTGAGGAACAGGACGAGTGGAGTGTGTCAAGGACAGCGAACTCCTGTCAACAAGGAAGGAGTCAGGCAGAGAAGCACTGGCGCTTCCTGCTGACTTTCCCGCCACTCCAAACCCATTTTTTTTTTTTTTTTTTTACACAGCTTTAGTTTGGTTGCTTAGAACATTCCCAATATAATACAGCAATCAGAATAAAAAATTAAAAAAAAGAAGAAGAAGAAAACGTAGTGGGAAGCCAGAAATGCTAGCTAGCGCTGTTTTACCTGTAAGTGACAGGTAAGTTTCGGACCCCAGGGAACCACTGTGCAGGGTTGAAAGTCCAAAACTGAAATAGGAAAGCAAGGCGGATGCCTGGGTTCCCAGCAGGTGACCAGCTGTTAAACGGACATGACATGTATGTAGTATGTACATGGACATGACATGTATGTAGTATGTATGTACATCTGCTTCCCAGAGAAGGAGTTAGCGAGCATGGAGAACTAGACGCAGAGAACTCTAAGCTGTGTCCAGGGTGCCCTGCACACTTCAAATATACAAATCAGGTTAAATGACTCAACAGGTTGTCTGGTGCAGAAAGCACCAAGCAGGCCTCTAAGTGGCGAAGGGGAAGCCCTAGCAGAGCCCCTCAGGCTGCAGCGTCTTCTGAAGCGGGCACCACCCCACCTAAGGGATGCAGTGCAGTTACCAAAAAAGGTTTTGTTTTTTTGTTTTTTTGTTTTTTTGCTTTAAATACCAAAACTACAAAAATCAGTTTATATAAACTGTTTTTCCCCCCAAAACAATCACCAAAAGCAAAATGATCCCCACCCCCCAATCGAAGCGAAACAAAATACTGTCATGTTCATCATCTCTCTAAACAAGCCTTCTGCGCTCAGCTGTGTGACTGGGAGGAGGAGGACTCGGTTCAACTTATGGTGACCGCTGGGCTGGAAGGCCCAAGAGGAGCAGTGGTCGGAGAACCATGGAGTGAGTAACAGCTCTCTCTCTCCTGGCCTCCCCGGTTTCAGAATGAGCTACAAGAGTTTTGCAAATTTCAAGCCTCAATGGTCTGAGCCTCCCCAACCCAGCCTTATCAACTTCCCTATGGGTGTGCAGTTTCTTTCCAAAGAATTGTGCAAGTCTAAGCCTCCTGGGTGAAGGCAGTTAGTAGTCCATGATCAAAGTAGATTGTCATAACTCGGTCCCCTCTCATGGGCGCTAACCTGAACACGCTGCTACACTGCTCTGCACAGACTGGCCACGGTGGCAAGCAGGATCCACTTCTGCATCTTCCCGGGAACGGATTCAGAATCACCAGCCATGTGGTGGGTTTCCGTCTCCCCTGGTTCCCACTCCCTAGCCAAGGTGTGTGTCTTTAAGGGTGTCAAATCCAGAGACAGCTTGGGTTCTCCAGATAATATTCAAAGGGCAAGCTTTAGGAACAGCCAAGAACACAAACAAAACCACTGCCCTTGTTTGCCTGAATGAGGACTGCTAGCTCTAGGGTTTGGCTACTCAGCCATTGAGAGACTTAGTAAGCGAAGCCTTCGGCGTAGGGGAGGCCGCTGCATCGATCCATGTCCAGGAGGTAAGCAGGGTTGTCTTCAAAGTGAGTGAGTGGCAGGGTGTCCTCCTCATTGAGGGGGCAATCTGACTCTGCCTTCAGGAACGGGCGCTGATTGTCGGGGAAGGCCATGGAGAAAAGTGCATCCGGGTCACAGACAAACTTGTAGACGTACCGTTCCCCGGCCACCTGCGTGAGAACACATGTCACACACAACTCAGCTGGAACACGGCATGGGGCTCCAGTGAAGAAAACGAGAACTTTAAAGACGCCACCCTCTCAGGGAGTCGGGCACCAAGGGGCTGATTAATTAGTAGCTGATTATTCCAATCGCATCTTAGGGACCTATTCCCTGCCAAGGGGTTTGTTGACACCATAGTTCAGGATTTTAAAAGACAGCATTTGAATTTTTTAATTTCGAATGCATGCTGGATTAGGCTCCTTTAGCAGCGAGCCGTATTCTGCCTATACGGACAGTTTAGGCAGCCTGGTTGCCATGGGACTGGCACAGGCACCGGACCACATTTCCAGTGACCTCTGGAGCTTGCGATTTTCCCAGGACAGATGTGCTATTTCAAAGGGTTCACACACATCATAAGAGCCAAATGAACCAAATGTACTATTCAAGAGATTGTGTGTGTGTGTGTGTGTGTGTGTGTGTGTGTGTGTGTGTGTGTGTGTGTGTGTGTATGCTGCCTTGGTCATGGTGTTTTAATGCAACAGAAACACAACTGACAAAACCCTTCTTCCTGCGTTTGAGGTTTGATCTTAGAATATTAAATGGGTTGGTGGGAAAATGGCACGCAATGTTAATGGATATAGGTTTTTTTGGTGGGGGTGGGGTGGGGAGGACTGGTGGTAGTGGATAAAATAACATAAAATTAACTAGAGTCTATGCAAATACTCCAAAAAAATTGATCATCTTCAAAATATTAAATGCTTCTTATCCCAAGCATTCTGGGGAAGGAAAGACAACCTGTGCGTGTGGGCTCCACGACGGTGTAAAGGCTAGAGTCTGGGGAACTATAGCATGTATGGGGCATTTAAGAAAGGTGCGTTCAGTCCCACCTTCCATGTGTCAATGGGATTTTTAAGGCTGAAGTCCCTTAACCCCTTCCTCTAATAAGGACTCTACAGTGGCTTTTTCAAAAACACATATTATCTTCTACCTCTTACTGAATGACACGGCTACTATTTGACCAACTTAGGGTCTCTTAAGTTCCAGGTTGTATAGGTTTAAAAGAGAAACAAGGTTATTCTTCTAACCCCTTGAGACAGTGTCTCACTGAAATGACAGGTGTAGATGCTGTGGCACGTGCTTTAACAACTAAAGGTTTCAAGCTGTATGGAATAGAAACTGTAAGTTGATTCCTCAGTGTCTCCCCTTACACACACAGCAGGAGCTGACCTAAGTCTTTGGGTCTTTTGTAACCGGAGGCAGTTTAACAAAAGCAGAAGCCAACTTCCTCTTGGGTTTTCCACAGCAACTTCTGTCAGCACGTGCTCAACAGCATTAAAAGCACTTTTTAAAAAAGCCTTTTTTTTTTTGTCGTTATGTATACACGTGAGCCTGAGGACATGTATGCTTATCATGTGTGTACAGTGTCTGCAGAGGCCAGAAGAGGGCATCGGACCTGCGGGAGCTGGAGTTCCAGAAGGCTGCTCGCTGCCTGACATGGGTGCTGAGATCTGAAGTCAGGTCTCGGGAGAGAGGCCAGTGTTGTCGACAACCTCTTCAGTCCTAAGGGTACTTTAAATATCCACCTGTCTCCTTCTGATTTCAAGTTTTAGGAGACGGGAGCTTACACCCTACGGCTGGCCTAGAGTTTGATACATAGGTGAAACGGGCCTTGACTTCCTGGATCCTGTTTCTACGTCCCAAGTGCGGGCGTTAGAGGTGTGATACTCTGTCTTGCAATTCTTTTCTTTGTGCTTGGCAGATTCTTTCCTATCCCAGATTCGCTTATGAGGTTCACTTCCTCTAGCTACTGTAAATGACCTCATGACAGAGGGTAGGGACATCTTCCTTGAAAGCGGCGGGGCACTCTAAGCATCTGTAGGTGCTTACCTTCTGCATGATGCCTTTCTCATAGTAATAGCGGAGGGAACGGCTCAGCTTGTCGTAGTTCATGGCTGGCCGGTTCTTCTGAATACCCCAACGCCGGGCAACCTGGAGAGACAGGAGAGCCAAGATTCAAACACGCTCCCCGGATATTTCGTAACTCAACGGCTCTGGCTAATGATCAGCCTCCCTAACTTGGAAAGGAAAGCATTTAATTCTCTCAAGATCAAATATTAAGTAAAGGTGACGATTCGGTCACAGTTCCTAGGAGGTGAGACCCGGGGTAGAAGACGTGTAACATTGTAAGACTGTAGAGGACTTGGTTGGCATCCCAGAGGACACGGGCTCTCTGCTACTTCTCCATTTATGAATTATTGACCAATACTCACGGACCATTAACATATTGCCATTAAGTGCCATGGTCTCTGTAGCAGTCAATAAGGAATAATTAGAACGGTCATTCCTGAAACATTAGGAACATGCTTGTGAGCTGCTAATGGGCCTGCAGAGCAGAAGTTCAATTCTAATAAGATTGGAGAGGGGCTGGGAGATGTTTACTTACTGCAGCTTGCGGACTAAGGGGGATTCAGATCATTATGGCCTATTCTATCCAGCTCTTGGCTCCCAGCAGACCCGCAGAATGGGCAGTAAAGCACACAGCACCATTATCCATTTAATGAAAAATTAACAGGGCTTCTTGCATGGTTCTAAAGTGCATTATAGCAACCTGGTCCACTTGAGGTGCAGGGATGAGGAGATGTAATTGGAGCTTTGGGCAAAAAGGAATTATAGCAGGATATTTCCTACTAGAGTCTACTAGATATCAAGTTTTGTTCCCAGCATGCAAACGCTCGTGCTCCTGCCTGAGAGTGACTTGTCAGCGACTGCTTGAGAGTGGTGGCTCCACTGCAAACCTAAGCTGTCTGAGGCCTTCATTCTAGTTCCCTTTAGAAAATTTGGCTGGGCATAGTCATGTAAACCTTTAATCCTAGCACTCAAGAGGCAGAGGCAGGTGGATCTCGTGAGTCTCAGGCAGCCTGGTCTTCAGAGAGTTCCAGGACAGTCATGGCTACACAGAGAAACCTTAAGACCAAACCAAACCAAAAGAAAACAAAACCCAAAGCAAACAACCCCCTAAAAACAACAACAAAAAACCCCCAAAACCCAACAACAATAACAAAAACCAAAACAAAACCCCACCACACTTCAAAAGTCCACCTAGCCACACCTTTTTGGTTCTTTTCTGAACTTCGTGTTAGAGACAGGATCTCTCTCTATGGAGTCCAGGCTTGCTCCATACGTGCTACCCTCCCGCCTCTGCTTCCCAGTACCTGGTCACAGGCATGTACCCATCAACACCCAACTCGCTCTTGAGACGCATGCACGCACACGCACACTGCCACAAAGCCAAAGGTTAAAGTGGAGGTGTGCAAAGACAACAGCAGTCCGCATCAACTCTTAGGCTGCAGTGACAGAAACCCCTCCTGATTTCAGGACTCTTGAGAGACCTCTAGCAAATACCAGAGCAACCAGGTTTCTACTTTGCCCTTCCAGAAATCCCATGCAACTTTAATTTCTACTTGTTTAGTTATCTCTCAGGTAACCAGACATCGTGGGTCTCAAGTTCCACTTTCATCAACTCGAGTCTATCTTTAAGAAAGGCCCAAAAGGCAAAACTTTACAAAAACTAAATCCTGGTTTGAGGTCATTTTTATGTCAGATAGGGTCTCATTGTGCAGCTGTTGCTGGCCTGGAACTTACTACGTAGCCCAGGCTGGTTTCAGACAGCCCGTCTTAGCCTCTGGGGTGTTGGGATTAGAGGTGTGTGTCGACTTGCCTCTCAAAGGTAAATATTTTAAACCAATGGAAATATATTGCTAAGTAAGAAGAGAGACCTGCTAAGTCGATCGCAGTGCCACCAGGGTCGACAGCAATCACACTGAAACTCACTGCCAGCCTGGCTGCCCCAAGTGACGGGGGACATCAGGCAGCTGCCAGTCTCTCCGCTCAGTGGCAGAAAACAAATTCTGCCTAGTCCTCCGCTTGAAAGGTGACCTCTCCCTGCTGTCAGTGCATGCAACGGCTTACTGGAGAGGTTTCGTGTATGTGCAGATCTCAAGGCTGCTTTGGTAGCTATGGTTACTGACTCATCCACTCGGCCCGTGTGATGAGTTGGGGATTCAGGCAGTCCCCTATTTGGTGTCGGGAGGAGCAGGCGGGCGAGCATATATCGGCAGCTCACCCCTCTCTGGTTCCTAAGTTAGAATGCATACATTTTGGGAGCCGAGGCCAGATGGGGGAGGGGACAAGGGACAGGGGACTCACCTACTCCTCTTCAAAGAGCAAGTGATTAGTCACAGAACAAGGAGAGGCTCTTTCCAGCAAGCCAGCCTTTAAAACCTCCCACAGCATCACTGATCTGCCTGCCACACGTTCAACATACAACCCCCCGCCGCCCCCAATATTCACACCGATGCCGATTCACAGTTAAAATGGCTCCAGATTAGAGCCGAGTCAGTCGTAATTGAGAGGGTGCTAAGCTGGATGAGTATCAAAAGACATTTGATTAGGGGGCCTGCCAGAACGCAGTTCTAAAACCACAATTTCCATGCACAGTGTAATGGATATTGTGGATAATTACCCAGAGTGCACCACTCAGCCACACAGCTGCCTACAATTACGTCCCCAGCAGCTTCTTCCTCTGCTTCACCCTTTACGCTCCCCCACGACAACGTCTTACAGCTTTTCCCAGGAGCTGGCGGTATCTTCCTGATATCAATGAGGACAAGAGTCCTCACGACACCGTGCAGGCCAAGGCTAAGCAGCTCCCAAGATTGCAAAGGGCCCTGTATGTATGAGGGAGCTTAAGAATAAGTCTCAGGGTACAGAGGATAAAAAAGCAACTCCTAAAGAAAGGAGGCTGAGGGTGTGGTAGGATGGCTCAATGGGCAGAGGCACTGGGAGGCATTTCCAGGACCACGATGGAGAGAATCCACTCCTGTGGGTTGCAGCACAGGCAGACTTAGCGAGCCACCTCGGCACTAAAATTGCAATAGTGATGATGATGAGGATGATGATGATGATGATAACACCAACAATGCTACTCAGTCAACGGAGAGGCTCAGGACTACCATAGGCTTCACACACGTGACTTTATGAGCGTTCTGGGTTAGTATCAGCTCCTTCATTAAATAAGAAAGCCGGAGCCCTCTGCCATATGTCCATCCTTTTCCTTACTGTTGGCAGAGATGGGGAGATTCAATAATGGCCTCACAGAGGCTCATAACCAGGTTTACCTGCAGCTGGACAGCCTGCGCTCGGGCCCGAGGCCGTGGCAATAAAGTCATAAAAGCTCCTGTTTGTGGAATGAATTCGATCAATAAGGGCTGCTCGCCAGACAGGTTTACTTTCCTTTCAAACACCCTCGATGGTCAAGGTGCCATCCCGTCACCAGCCTCACATAAACCGGGTGTGTCATAGGAAGGCAGTGAGGGGTTAGGAAGGCAGAGGGGGGGGGGAGCGAGCTATGGGAGGGCAGCAGCTATGCAGCGTGACTAGAGGCTGACCCTCTCTGTATGACAGAGCCCAATCAGAGGCTGTCTGCAGCATTACGTGCTGACAGCCTTTCTGGGGATAAACAGGAGACGGGGATACTATATCTGCATGTGCACGCGAGTGTGTATGTGCTGTTATTTCATACGGAGCCCAGAGAGCCAAGCTGGTGTCTCCCGGGCTGTTCTGAACTTTATTCTTTCAGACGGGCCCTCTCTCTAATCTGGGACTCATCCATTTGATTAGGCTGGACAGCCAAGGAGCTCCAGGGGCCTCCCTGTCCCGACTCCCTGACTGGCTGGCATTACAGATATGGGTGCTGGAGATGCACGCTGGAGCCTCCCCCGCCCTCACTCTCAGAACTCTGTTTTATACCACTTTAAATGAAGCCTGCCATTTTAAACCAGTGCACGGTCGTCCCCCGTCCCCCCCCCATTTCTAGTCTACTTTCCCCTCCTCTTTCTCCTATCAACTTTCAGACCACGTCCTTCCACACCGAGTGTCAGGGTGTTCCCTCCTGCTGCTAACTGCAGTCCTTAATGGAGTGCCTCCCGAGGGTGCCTCTCATCTTCATTGTACCCTACTCTGGGATGGTGGCTGTCTGACCACACACTATTAAAAGAAGGGTATGTCAGCCACCGAGAGTGTGGATGTGTATCTTTCCCATCCTTAACCTTTTAAACTCTAAGCCAAACAGAAATTAAAATTACTCCCTTTGAAATGGGTTACGTGAATAACCGGCTTAAACACGCTATGCTGTGTGTGTTCAGGCCGGGGCAGCGGTGGCATCCTCTTCACTGACAAGGAGGTGGGTCTGTCTTTCTGTTAATAGCTCTGAGCAAAAGAGATGGCAAAAGGTTTCCTTTTCTATTAAATAAAGGAAGTTTGTGCCCTTCCTTTAACTACTGGTGTGCCATCTAGTTATACGTCAGCTTTACACAAGTTAGTCACGGAGAAGTGGAGAAAATGCCTCCGTAAGAATCGGGCTGCAGGCAAGCTTGTAGAGCGGCGGCTCTCAATCTCGTGTATGACCCTCTCTCAGGGGTCGCCTCAGACCATCTGCACATCAGATACTGGCATTACGGTTCATAAGAGTAGTAAAATTATAGTTATGAAGTAGCAACAAAAATAGTTTTATGCCTAGGGCCACCACGCAGGCGGTACTATATTAGGGGTCACAGCACTAAGAAGGCTGTGGACAACTGCTGTATCGCCTTGTCTTAATAGGTGTGGGAGGGCCCGTTCAATCCTAAGTGGGGGCTCCCCTGGTTTTTATAAGAAAGTCAGGGGGAGCAAGCCAGTAAGCAACACTTCTTCATAGCTTCTGTGTCAGCTCCTGCCGACCTCCTTGGATGATGAACAGTGATAGGAGTTATAAACCAAAACCCAAACCCCGGTGTCCTTTGATCATGGTGTTTGTCACAGCAAGAGAGCAACAGTAACCCTCGCTACAACGACCAGGCTCCGACAGAGCATACTTTTTAATAAGCATCTACGTTCTGGAGAGACAGCTAGAAAGATGGCCGAGCGGTTAAGGGCTCTCTGCTCTTGCACGAGACCCATGTTAGATCCCAGCACCCGCAGTCAAACCAACACCCGTAACTCCAGTTCCAGGGGATCCAACGCCTTTTCCTGGCTTCCGTGCGCACTGTACACACATGGCACGAATACACACACACACACACACACACACACACACACACACACACACACACACACACTAAATACTTTAAGACTTATCTCTGGTGATCCTATCTGTCTAAGTTAGAGGCATCTGAGTATGTAGTAAGGTTGGTGTGATGGTTCAATGGGTCAAGCAAGGCATTCACTTACACTACCCATCCTGGCAACTTGAGTTTGAGACCCGCATATAGGAGAACTGATCTCCACAAGTGGCCCTGTGACATGCCCACAGCTTGTTGCCCCGCCTCCCCACCATGACAGACTCTTACCTGCCCCTGAAACTGTAAGCCCCGATACATTATCAACAGGGAAGTAATGGAGACACCCGGACTCACCTCTTCCGGTTCTATGAGCTTGAACTCCATGCCTCGGCCAGTCCAGGCGATGAAGTGGGCATTGGCTGGGTCATCCAGAAGGGTGACGAGAAACTGCCACAGCTGCAGAGAGCCTCGCCTCTGGTACGGGGGCCCCTCGCGATACATGGTGGGCTCCTGCTTGACTTTGCCTGTGTGGGACAGGGGTATGCATGCATCATTTAGGCTGAAGTTTCTCAGGGACTCGCACAAGAAGCAGCAGCTACTGGTCACCAAACATGGTGGAACCGACTGAGGTGATCTGGAATGGCTAACCCTCGCACCTTAGCACCGAGTCTCGGATGGGCGCCTTACCTTCCAGTCTTTCCGGCACCACGCAAGTGTCATCGAAGTATAGCCTGGGGTCCTTTTCATACGTGAATCCTGAAAGGGTTTAAAGAGAAAGGACTATAGTAGCACTCTTTAACTTACATAAAAAAACAACTTTTTATTAATTCTCCTGTGTGCACAAAGTCTGGGGCGCACCCATGTGGAGGTCAGAGGAGAGCTCTCTGGGGTCAGTCCTCTTCTCCCTTCCACAGGGGCTCAGAAGACTCAAACTCAGGATGTAAGGCTTTCACAAGTGCTTTTACCTGTGGAAACCTCTCGTCAGCCCAGATAGTTTTATTTTTGGTTCCATAGCCCTACCGTTGTACCTATGACAGGCGGAATTTTCAGAGACTTCTAAAGGACTCATAGTATTTGAGTTCTGACATCACCACCTTGGCCTCCATGAGGTCGGAGGAAATCAGTTCCAGCTAAAAGGGCTCCACTGAGGGCAGAAGGAACCAGAGTCACAGCAGGCTCCCCCACGTCGTACGCAGTTTGCAGGGAGCAGTGTCTGTTCTGGTCGGCCTAGCTTGCTAGCTTCGTTCCACTCGTGTACAGTCTTGGCACTTTTCTCTCAGCTAACATTAACTCAGCCTTCCTCACGGACTTATTCAAGCTCTCCACACACTCCCTGGCTATGACAGAAGCACAGAAGGAGAAAGGACAAAGATGCAGGCCCAAAGATTTAGAGCAGCACCGTCCCCAGACACAGAGGAAAGAATTACTCACGGGAGAGTGAAAGGGTCAAAAAGTGGGAGCTGAGACTGGGTGGCAGTGTGCAAGCCTTTAATCCCAGCACTCGGGAAAGCAGAGGCAGGTAGATCTTGAGTTCGAGGCCAGCCTGGCCTATAAAGCAAATTCCAGGACAGCCAGGGTACACAGAGAAACACTGTCATATAAAATCAAAGCGGTGGGAAGAGGGAAAGAGAAAAGAAAAAGGGGTTCCCTGCACCCACACGGTAGCTCAGCAACTATCTGTAACTTTAATTCCAGGAGAATCACTGTCCTCTTCTGGCTTCTGCTTGCAGAGTGCACACAGCCATATATGCAGGCAAAGCACCCAGACACAGACACACATACGCACAATGTGAGAAGTATTATTTTAACAACACTTTCTTCTTATTGAGTCCAGCAAATGTTCAGGCCTCATAGTGTGCCAGTGTGGGTAGATAGGACCTTGTTCTTATGAGCGTACATCTCAACTTAAAGAAGGAAGCAGAAAATAAAAAAACAAGCACCAGTTTAGCATTGGAATTGAAGTTGACCCCCCAATTAGTTATGTGATTTTGAACAAATTAATTCCATAGTGTTCAGGATTCCTCACTGGTTCTGCTGTTGAGTTAAATCTATTTTAATAAATTTGTTCTGTTAGAACAAACAGTGCAGTCTGTTTTTTGCCGCTCCACTGTTCTTTCTTTACAACAGAGTGTAAGTATAGTTTTTGGCACAAGTGTGTAATAAGTAATTCTTCAAGAAAACAACGGTAGACTGGGAGCGGGCAGTGTTGAAGGAATGATGATCCTGGGCTGGGTCTGATGGCTGGCACTGCAGTCCCAGCCCTCTGCAGCCAGAGGCAGGCAGATCTGAGTTCCAGGCAGCCTAGTCTACACAGCAGCAGTAATAGTGAGACCCTGCCTCAGAAACACTCCACCAACCCAGAATGAGTCTAAGAACTGTAATCTCGATGCCGCCAGTCACAGAGGGGACTTCTCAAGGACAAGGGCCACACCCTAAGGATTGTACTCTCAACACCCTGCATACGATAAGCACTCAATTAGTATCTGAGAAAATACAATACCCAACAGAGGCAGAACGTGTTGACATTTCTTCTTTAAGACTTGGTCTCATGTAGCACAGGCTACCCTGAACTTGCCACACACCCAGGGAGGACCTCAAACTCCACCTCTTCCCAAGTGCTAGGACCACATAGGTGTGTGCACAACACCTGGCGAGCTGACTTTTATGACAACCTGGTGCCCTTCACATTATCAGCAAAACATAATTCCTTCTGCGTCACGCTCTGCGGCTCAGAAGCTCAGCTATTTCCCACCTTCCATATGGGTTTTGATGTTCCTGCGCTGTTTTAAATGGTCTTGTTGTAAAGTCATTGTAAGCCAGCGGCTTCCAAGTTTGCACATCTGTCAATCGCGCCCTGTTAACTTTCCGCACGACCCCACCCCCACCGCACCCCTGCCCCGAGGTAAAGATAATTCATCCACAACCACACACAGGATGAGATTAAATTCTTGTTTTGGTTTTCGAAGCACTCTAAGGAACGCCATTTGGGGACATTTTGTGGTTTCTAGCTAATGCCGCTCGCCAGCCACTGAAACACCTGGAAGATGTTTCTGGTAATCAGTCGAGTTTGCACCAACAGTTATTTCTGTTGTGGCCATACACCATCTGATTGCTCAAATGAACGTGTAGGAAGGAAGAACCTGTCTGAAGGGCAAAGTGAAACGCAAAGACTCAAAAAATATCGCACAAGGATTCCAGGTGAGGACCTGAGGCGGGGTGGCTATCTCAGCAATCAGAGATGCCAATCAGAAACGCTTGTTTCGACAACCGTTTCCTAGGCATCGGTGGTTCGAGACTGTAAAGGAAGGAGAGAAAAACCAGGCCAAGATAATTCAGAGCAGTTTAGAACGCTGGCTTCTTTGAAATTTACTTTTTCAGTGTGTGTGGTCAACTGGGCAAAGGGATAGGTTGGAGGGCGGAGGTGGCCTCACAAGATGGTCTCTGTGTAGTAAGCAACCCAAAATCTTACTAAAAATATTTCCCTTAAGAGCATGCTCTCTGCTGAATGTTGTAATTACACAAAATGCTTGCCTCCCTCTCTGCTCTGCTCCTTCCTCGTGTGCCTGCTGCAGACGGACATCATCAACTGCCTCTACAGAGATGGCGAGGAATCTGGAAGCAGCCTGTGCAGCTGTGTCGACACAGCCAGCAGCCCAGCAGACAGCCCGCCTGCTCACGTCTGGACGCTCTGAGAATATCCCAGGGCACGCAGCGGGTAAGCGGCACTGGTCTCACGCAGCTGGGGAAGCTGCCTACCCGAGAAGGCACTCACTCTGCACAGCTAGTCACTTGTAAGGAGGGACCAATGCTAGTCACTTGTAAGGAGCGACCAATGCTCGAGAATTTAACATCGCAGTCAGGTGCTCTCAGCCTCAGGTACACTGGGATTTGGGACTCTAACCACTTCTGGCAGTGGTTCTCATTCCAGGAGTCCTGACCTTTTGGGGGTCAAATGACCCTTTCATGGGGGATCACCTCAGATCAATCAGGAAGCAGATATTTATATTACAATCCTAACAGCAGCAAAATCACACTTTCGAAGTAGCAACAAAAACAATTTTATGGCTGGGGGTCACCATAGCCGATGAACTGTACTAAAAGGGTCTCAGCATTAGGAAGAATGCTTAGGGTGTCTCGGGGGAAACTTTAAAAAGCTCCCTCAGCTGGTCCAAGGCACACCTGAGACTGAGGGTGATTTTTCAAACTCGAAAACTGAGGCCTCTGGGGCTCCACCGTGGAGCTTTGGAATCGTAGCTCTTGAGAATCCGTAGACCCAAGTTTCAAGAGAAGCTGTGCCATTGGTTTGGTTTGGTCAGACGGATGTAAGATGTTGCTATGGCCGGGTGTGTCTGACGTGCTTGATAGGAAGTTAAAACATATTCCTGGGGATCCATCCACTCTGAGACCCTACCATACTGCCTGGCAGAGAGCCTACCTCTCGAGGATTTTCAGATCACCATCATCCTCTGAGACCTCGAAGGCCCCTCAAATAGACTGACTGCTTTGCCAACATCACCCATTCAGGTGGGGGCTATGTGTTCTGCAAACGCTCTTAGCAGTTCTGTCAACTCAACTGTCCTCCCCCCACGCCATGTTGAGTCCTGATGGTGACGTGGGCAGGCTCGGCAGCACCTTTAATCCCTAAGTCATCTTGTTAACTCCTACTCTGATTCTGATAGGGTTTGCTGTATCCCAGGCTAGGCTTACAGTCACTGTGTAGCAAAGGATGGCCTTCAACTATCACCTCCTGGGTGCTGAGACTATAGGTACTTGGCCTCCGTGGCTGAGAAGCTACCCCAGGGCTTCCTGATTGGCGGGCAGGCACTCTACTGACAAGCTCCACTCCAGCCTAGCACCATGATTGTTTTAATTATTCTTCGTCCAATTAGGAAAGATAAGGTCACAGGCCCAACTCTGCCCACTGCTCGTGCTCCTGATTTTGAGTACATCAGATGTTCAATCAATTAGTTGATTCTGAAGGAACCGTGCGTAAGAACTTGCACAGACAACGTACAACACTCATGTGTAAGATTGCACTGTATGCAACTGTATGTGTGCACGTGAGGCCGGAGGTCAATGGCAGGTGGTTTCCACCACCTTCACCTTAGTTTTTGAGACAAGGTCTCAAACTGAAGTCAGCATTCACTAACTGGATAGCCGGCTGCTAGCTAGCGAGTTCCAGGAGCACAGGCAGGCACTGTCATGCCTAACTTTTCCCATGGTGTAAGGAATCTGCAGTCAGGGGCCCATTACACACGACTGATCTAAATCCTTTATAACATAAACTAGTGTGTAACAGTTTATAATACCGAGCCTTCTCACCTATCCCTAAAGCTGTTTTGTGGTTCCCCACCTTCCTAATGCTGTGAGCCTCATACTGTAGTGAACCCCACCATAAAATTATTTCACTGCCACTTCATAACTGTAACCTTGCCACTGTTGTGACTCCTGATGTAAATATCTGCTGTGCAGGATTATCTGCTATGCGGCACCAATGGCGGTGAGGACCCACAGCTTTCTGTATACATTCAGTAACCATCAAGACATTAATTAATGCCTGTGGGCAGATCACTTTGTATTTCTCCTCATAGCTGTTCTTAGTTTGTCCGACTGGAGAATGCGTCCTGTAGTGTTTTGCAAGCAGTTCACTTCTGCATAGTTTTACTGACCTTCTATCCCCACCCATCTTCCTCCCCTGCGCTCTGAAGGCTAGTGAAGAACTCCGGAAAGAGACTTCTCTCTCACTTTAAACCGACAACCGCCCACTACATGATCATTATGATGAAGCACTCCCCTCCCCAGACTAAGTGAAAATCAGAAACTCGGTCATTTTCTTTCCTAAGATGTCCCTGGACCCACATAAACCTTCCTGACCTAAGCCCTAAGGCCCAGTTTAGGCTGACGTAGCTGGCAATAGAGCAGTCAAGTTCCACTTTTTTTTCCACATTGTCCTATGAACTCTGCAAAGCCAGGGTCATTGACATTTGAAATGATGAGAGGATTTCTCAGTGCTTAAAAGTCTTGACTCAAAGCCCGTGCACAAAGTAACTCACTTAGCTCTCATGCTCATGCGCTTTGGAAAGTCTAACTGTGACCTTACGGCCTAGCTTAGAAACGGTAATCCTAAACTAAACGTGTGTATTACCAAAAACCAAAAATTAGAAAAAAAGAAGAGAAGACAGAAAGAGGAAGGAGGAAATCCTTCCAGGCGTGCTGTGTATTTTTAGCCTCACTCCCCAGATAAATTCATTTTTAAAGGGCAAAGCAGGCTCCTTACCTTCATGGTTGCTGGAGAAATACCGGCCTCTCATGTAGGGTGACTGGCAGTTAGGCACTTCTGAAAGGGAAAGACAACGGCTTAGCAATGGTCCCTACAGAACAGCACGGACCAGGCCGGGCAGCCGGGGTCCTAACCCTTAGATGTGCTGCTTAGTTCTTGTCAACTTGACACAAGTCGGAGTGACTTGAGACTGAGCAACTGTCTATAAGGCTGGCTGGTGGGCACACCTGTGGGCCATTTTATTGATTAATTAATCATCAGTATGGGACGGGGCCTGGTCCACTGTGGGAAATCAGGCCAGCGTGAGCACTCCGCCATGCAGTACTCCACCATGGTCTCTGCAGCAGCTCTAGCCTTGGCGTCCCTCAGTGGTGATGGTCTGTAATCCCTAAGCCAAATATCCCAGTCCCCCCCCCTGCACCAACACGTTGCTTTCGGTTGAGTGTTTTATTACAGCGGCTAAGAATCAACCTAAGACAAAGGTCAAGTATTTAGGGCCTTGTTCTGTGGAAATGGACCAAGGTAATAAATAACACAGCAAACACTATACACCACCACGCAAATAAGACCTTTCAAATCCAGAGGCACAGGAGGAAGGGATGAAGCTCTCACTCATCTTAGAATCAGTTATCAACACACTTGGTGGGCGAGCTAATGGTAACACAGAAACTGACTTTCGAAAGGGCTTTCGGATGGGGAGGAGAAGGGCGATTGTCTTAGCTCTTTCTCAATCTGCTCCTCTGGTCACTGATGGCCGAATCCAATTCTATTTGCCAGGAGCGAAGGCATTTAAGGCCAGAGGGATTAGTGGAGCTAAAGCTTTGCAGCCAGGATGACAACTGGCAGGGTGGGTACTGTAGTTTGGCAAGCACGTTTCCGCCATGTTGGATCTGTTATGCTTAAACTATAAACCACACTCAGGCGATGATCTCTTCTTCAGGTCCCGTGTGAGGAAAATGACCTGGGTGCACACTGGGAATGTTTCTGAGGTGAACACCTTTGTTGACTGCCTTTCTTCAAGTGAGTGGGAGGAGGTTTTAAAAAATGGTTGGCCAAATTAAAATGTCAATGCCAGCAGGCTGGAGAGAAGGCTCAGTGGCTAAGAGAACATATGGCTCCTCTTCCAGAGGACCTGAGCTTCAATCCCTAACACCCACACCAGCAGCTCACAACCATCTGTAGCTCCAGTTCCAGAGGGGCTTGAGGCACTCGCATGCACGCACACTGACACAAACACACAGCTAAGCTAACAGTACACAGTGCATTATATAATATACAAATTAAAGTCAACGCCAGTCCTAAAGAAAAAATCCTGCCATCATGACTTCTGAGAAAAACGTTTCAAAGCCTCCAAAAAGAATCCAGAGACAATTTATTTGTATAAGCTATCAAGAGCCTCGACTGGCCTACCTTCTCAGATTTCTGGAAACTAGCTTCTATCCAAACGGTGGTGTTATCTTAAAGACCAAGAGCAGATTCTATACCCACACTCCACCCACAAGAGCCATTCTGATTGTTCCAACGAAAGGGGCTTAAGAAAAGTCCATAGTGAAAGGTAGAAGCCTACCGACTACTCTCAGGTCATTTTAGTCCTGACTGGAAGGAAAGAGTGGGAACACTGCTGCAAAGTTTACCATCTCCAGTCTGCAAGCTCCCAGGCCTGCCTTCCTCCAGGGGCCCCGCCAGACACAGGAAGGCGATCAAACAGCCTCAACTTCTTCATCTGCTCAAGCTCCTAGGCACACAGCGGGGACTGTGACAGGGTGCACATCTCCCCGTGTAGGCCAGCAGCCTGTGCAGGATACAGCACCAGCCCAATCTAAACAGTGCCTCAGAGAATCTGGCCCAGCACTCGGCACGTCTGTGGGACAGCAGGTGCTTCTCAGAACGTTTATTTCAATCACAGAACTGTGTGTAAGAGGTGAACTCTCTCCTTATGATTGTAGTGCGTCTGCTGTATCAAAACAAAGCCACACAGCTCAAACACACAAATTGTGTTCCTAGTGCTCGGGACACTTAGCGGAGGGCACCACCCTAAGGGAGGGCCCAGCAGGCTTCAGATTTGCCTCGGGTGTGTTTTACACACTTCTGAACACCATTAACCAAGTCATTACGCTCCTTGAGGGTAGTTTATTTGGTTTTGGAAGTGCTGAGCGTGAACTCCAGGATACCATGTTGCTAAAACCTCAGTTCCTGAAGGCACTTATGTGGTTCCCCAAAGCATAGACAACAGAGTCGACACTCGTCAGATAGCCAACTGTGAGACTATGGAAGCCAATGCAGCCAGTTTATACTAACCTGAGTCAGCACAGTAATCTCGGGGCTCCTGCTTGATTCCCATGGGTGACTGGAACCCATGTGCTGGGGGACCAGGCATCCCAGGGACCCCATGTTCATAGAGCGGGTCGTGGTATTCCTGCTTGAATCCCTGAAGGGGTGGTGGGGCTGCGGGGACAACAGGCTCCGACATCTGCCGTTGGTAGCTGGGGCGAGTATCTCCAGGAACTCCTGACTGAGGAGGGAAGGGGCGGCAGGGCTCAGACAGCTGTCGCTGAAATCTGGAAGAAGGAAAAAAAAAATCATATTGTTTAATACAACACTCACTGTGACTCAGCACTGGGGATTAGCCACAACATCTGGTTTTAGAAAGACAAATTAATTTCTAAATTAAAAAGCTGTTTATTATCAGTGTGTGTGTGTCCACGTATATGCATGTGAGTGGGTAGCGCTGTGCACGGCTCACAGGTGACAGTCGGAGGATAACTTATGGAGTCAGTTTTGTCTTCCATCATTACATAGGTCCTGGGAATGGGGATGGAGGCTCGCACACCAAGTATCCTTAATGTGGAGCCATCTCGCTGCCCCACGAACTGATTTGAAAAGAACCAACAATGGACTCAGGGACCGACGCACTATCAAAATACCAACCATAATTATAAGAAATGAAGTTGATTGGTAGATCAAAGAAACTGAATTAAAAAAAAAAAAATCAAGAACCCTCAATACTTTTATTACGTGTTAAAACACTTCAAATTTGAAGGGTTTTATACTACATCCTAACGTAAATTTTGTTATGGGTCAAAGATTTCACACTATGAAACAAATGTGTTACGAGAACTTACATAGGGCTTCAGGGATGGGAGAAAATGTTTCAAGGTAACTTAAAAACGGCAGAAACCATCAAGATACACTCGGACAAAAACCAAAGTGAAACATGAGTGGGAGGGAAAAAAACGGAAGCTGTAATAACCAGAGAATGCCGGACACGGAATCCCGCAAAAGCGGAGATGCTGACGCTGTGATCAGCTTTTATTTTTATCTTTTTATGGCAGTGAGGCTCAGGATGTGGGTCGGGAGGACTCCAGGTCCTCCTTTAGAGTGCTAGGATTAGAGGTGAGTGCCACCCCAGCTTTTAAGAGTAACTGAAGCTCAGTACTTCAGTGTGGCAGTTTGAATAAGAATGGCGCCCGCCAGCTCAGATTTGCATGTGGTGATCTGAATAAGAATGGCCCTCTCAGGCTCCCAGACTAGAACACACAGTCACCAGGGAGTGGCAATGGTCACTATTTGAAAGATTAAGAGGATTAAGAGGTGTGGCCTCTGCCTTTAATCCCAACACTGGGGACAAAGAGACAGGTAGCCTCTGTGAGGCCAGCCTGGTCTACAGAGTGAGTTCTAGGACAGAGAAACCCT
This sequence comes from Rattus rattus, assembly GCF_011064425.1. Lineage (NCBI taxonomy): Eukaryota > Metazoa > Chordata > Mammalia > Rodentia > Muridae > Rattus > Rattus rattus. Next base: position 7,064,297 of record NC_046157.1, read on the forward strand.
ATCAGAAAAAAAAAAACAAAAAAAACAAAAACAAAAACAAAAAAACAAAAAAAAAACCCCACACCAAACAAACAAACAAAAGCAAAAATGAAGTGTGGCTTTGTTGGTGGAAGTGTGTCACTGGGGGTGGGGTTTCAAAAGCCCAGTCTCTCTAGTCCCTCAGCTACTTCTCCAGCACTCTGTGCCCACCACCATGCTCCCTGACACAATGATCCTAAGCCAGCCCCAAGTAAATGCTTTGCTTTGTAAGAGTTGCTTCGGTTATGGTATCTCTTCATATACAGAACTATGACTAAGACCAACAGGAAAAGTCAGTAAATAAATATTAATACATATACTAGTAAACATAAAATGTTTGTTTGCTAGTAAACAAAATATTTACTAGTAACAAAAAAGGGAGGCCTCAAGTTCAGTTCCCAGAACCCTGCTGGGCAGTTGAAAACTGCCCAGAACTCCAGCTTCTGGGGGCCGGACACCCTTTTCTGGCCTCTGTGGACACCTGCACACAGAGAAAGAGAAAGAGAGAAGGGGATGGGGGCTAGAGAGAGAGCTTGAGTCAGCAAGCTGAACTGGTGGAGATGAAGCGTTTCAGTGGGAAAGTTCTCCTACTACACACAAGCTCTGATGTACACATCCACAGATAAATAAATAAATGTAATAAGGGTTTTAACTAGAGGCAAAAATTACCTTGAGATGAGCCTACCCAAGGAAGTGAAAGACCTGTACTATGAAAGTTTAAAAGTACTGAAGAAAGAAATGAAGACAATACCAGAAGATGGAGAGACCCGCCAGGCACATGGACGGGTAGATTAGTACTGTGAAAATGGCCATGCTATCAAAAGCAATCTATAGATTCAAAGCACTCCCCATCAAAACTCCAACTCAATCTTCGCAGAAATTGAAAAAAAAAAAAATCTTGAAACTCATATAGTAACAATAAGAAACACAAACAGCCAAAACAGTCCTGATACAATACAAACACAGAAGGAACTACCACCACTCCTGATTTCAAGTTAGACATAACCCGTAACCATAAGAAGTAAAAACCAGCATGTTAAATAGAATAAAAACAGACACTTATCAATGGAATAGAATGAAGGACCCTCGATTAAGTCCCCGTTCCTATAGCACCTGAATTTTGACAAGATACACACACACACACACACACACACACACACACACACACACACACACACACACACACACACACACACACACACACACACACACACACACACTAAAAAAGACAACATCTTGACAAATAAATGGTGCTGGTCAAAGCCGATCACTCCACGTAGATCAAAACATTACCCCTCCTTCTCACCCTGCACACAAATCAACTCCAAATGGATTGGAGATCTCAACATCAGACCCAAAACTCAAGAAACTTCTAGAAGAAAAAGTAAGGAGTACTCGTCAGGATTCAGGCTTAGGTAAGGAATTTCTGAAGAAGACTCAAATCATCTAGAAAAATCAGGCCTTCCATCAAAGTGGGACAAGTTCAACTTTGTACTGCAGGAAGCTGTTAAAGGCAGAAGAGGCCACCTGCTAGGTTGCATCTGACAGAGGATTAGTAGATAGAATAAACTAAGAACAAAAACTAAACAGGACATCAAGAAAACAAATGATCCCATTAAACGTAGGCTAGAACAACTACATGCAGCTAGGAGAGCTTCCAAAGTGTTGGCTCTCCTTAGCTATCAGTGAAAGGCACACTAAATTACTGTGAGAGTCTATCTTACCCCAGTCAGAGCTGCTAAGGTTAAGGAAACAAAAGACACTGTACTCCCCCCCCCCCCGCTGGGGACCCAACCCAACCCAGGGCCTACCACTGAGCTAAATCCCCAACCCCGACACTGTATCAATTAGATTTGTATCAATCTGTGTCAACAGGTGCTAACAAATTTCTAGAACATCAAGACTTAAACCAGAGATCTGGGCGCAGATAAAGCCGTCAAGATCAGTATACAGCGCGAAGTGCTCCTGGGTGAGGTTTTACTATCTATCCTCCTGGCAAGAAGCACCATAAAAACCACCACATTTTAACACGATCCCTGAGCAACTTTATACATGGGTGTCCCTTTGTCCCAGACACAGAGCACTCTCTCATTTGCCTGCCCAACATTCTGAACACATTCCACCACGGTGAATGTCTTCACTGGTGCAGCTGTATACCTGGGTTTAAAGTCGCTACTATTTAAAGTGACACTTTCAAGGGTCTCTAGACAAGGATATATTTGCAACGTAGGCTTGGGCTTGATAGTTCAGATACAGGCGTCAGCCACAAGCTCACAACCTGAAGGAGAGCCTTCCAGAAGAGCAGCGATTCCCCAGGGCTTTCTTCTTATTAACTGCTCAAACCCCCCATGGCACGGTGGTAGCACCTGCAAGGGTGACCCACACCTGTTGGCACGGTAACAAGAGCCTTGGCAGCAATGAGACCAATGGTCTCCTGCTTCCGCTGTGTTCACCTTCTCGTCTTCCAGAAGGTAACTCTAGAGGTGGCCTGGGATGGCCTCTTTAGCAAAGGATGCTTCTACATGGGCACTAGCCAGCAACGAACCTCCCAGTCTCATCCCTCCGCCCCTCCCCGTGTCCTCTGTACTGCAGAGGTCCTAGGATCCTTGAAGCCAAAGCCTGGGTACATCTCAGAGACCAGTGTTGCTCTGCACCACACGCTGGAGTAGCAGAGAGATTCCGGGTAGGTCACAAGACCAACCTATCTTGAAAAGAGAGTGGCTCGGGGCCTGCTGCCATGTTTGCTATTTGCAGAGATTAATAAAGTAATTCAGCCCCTGTCCTCAAAATACATCCTGTGAACTTTACTCACTGGCCTTCAACTGAACCTCGTTCCCCTCTCGGCAATCTTTTTGAAGTATCTAAGAATGTGTTGTCCACAAACAACCACCGCCACCGAGATGCTGCTGGGAGCATTCCCAAAAGAACTTAGGCTGACCCACTCTCTCTCTTCCTCCATCCCACCCGTGACCCCAGTGCGGCTCGAGAGTAAGGAACTCACATTTGGTGAGGAAAGGGAGACAGACTACAGAGCAAGGCTTCTGAGAGCCGGTTTATTTAAAGGAAAAATTATTTATTTATCTGTCAGATTTATATAGCTAGCGCCTTCCCTCTCAAGAGCACGCCCACGCCACCAACATTTGGTTTACGTTATGAAAACTGTTAGATTCTTTTTCTGCATTTCCTTTTTGGTCTCAGCTGCCAACACACAGCGTAAACACAATGGTAACAGAAATAAAAGGGGAAAGACGGGGGAGATTCAAGGCAGGGTACAAGGTGTGTGTGTGTGCCTGGCAGGTCAGTGACAGTTCAGAGGTGGCCTTCGAGAGGATCTGTAGGGATTCAACGAGAACCACACCACACACTTATATCTCACTGTTCCGGCTAAGAGAACATGATGCAAACCAGAGAAACAGCAGAGGCGAAGCCAGAGCCTGGCTCTGAGATCAGAATGAGCTGAGCCAAAAGCCAGTCTTTACCACTGCCTCCCCTCGTGACTTTTACATAACAGCTCTCAGCCTTCAGTTTTCTCATCCGCAGAATATGGATGACCAGGACACCTGCCCCTGTTGTAAAGATTACAGACGATAGTGCACGTAACTGGACACAGCTCGTCCAAGTTCTCCACACACATGACTTTCAGTCTCCCAGCTAAAGTCACACAGGAGCTGAAACAATTACAAAGACCTCCTGGGGTCAGGAGATTACCATATGCACCAAAGTAAGATCTGAGCTAAGAGACAAGATTATTGGGTTTTATTCTTGAGTGATTCCATCTGAGGAAGGTGCTGCAGCCTCAGCAGGCTGCAAGGGCACCGGCTGGGGCAGCATCCACAAATAGGCCTATGTCTAACAGTAAAGCAATAGGATGGCCTTTACACTGTAAACCCTGTGAAAATGAAGCAACTGGAGCTTAAGTTAAGTTTAAAAAATTGCTCTTTGGGCTGGAGAGATGGCTCAGTGGTTAAGAGCACAGACTGCTCTTCCAAAGGTCCTGAGTTCAAACCCCAGCAACCACATGGTGGCTCACAACCATCTGTAAAGGGATCTGATGCCCTTTTCTGGTGTGTCTGGAGATATATATTTATTTATATATATATAAATAAATCTTAAAAAAAAATTGGTCTTTATTATGCAGGTGTGTTATGACGATTGTGGGAGCAGAGCTCAGAGGACAAATTTGAGGACCTACTTCAAGCCTTTCTCGTGGCTTCTAGGGATAGGATGCTCAGGTTGTGAGACTTGGGTAGTGCATACTTGATGTTTAAAAATTAAAATGCAGTCAGTGAAACGGCCCAGCCCTATAGACATTTGCCGAGTCTGACCGTCTCAGTTTGTTCCCCAGGACCCCCCTGGAAGAAGGAGAGGCTTATGAGATACAGAAGCCCTCCTCACTTCCCCCCCTACAACACCAAAAAAAGTGTGGAAAAAAAAAGGGTAAGTAAAATAGTTAGGCATGGGATAGCCTGTGGAAGTGGGGCACACAGGAAGCACATGGCTGGTGTCTAGCACTCCTCACCCCTAAAGTCAACAGTTTTACACACACACACACACACACACACACACACACACACACACTATTTTTATTTCTGTGTAGCTGCCATTGTAGGCTGTAAGAGGGCATCAGATATCCTGGAGTTGTGGGCAGTTATGAGCTGCCTATCTTGAGTGCTAGGACCAGAACTCTGCTCTGAGAAGCAGCAACCATGCAGCCATTTCTCCTGCCTCCCCTAAACCGTTCCTACAACCACTTTTCAATTCTCTGTCAGTGACGCCTAAGTACAAATTATACTAGTCCATGTATCAAAAAAACCTGTTTTTAGAAACTAAAAAAAGAAATTGTAAAAGGTTTAAAGCTATGACAAGCAAATACTTAAAAATGACAAAAAACACCACAAACCATAACTTAGGCAAGACATCTCCAGGGGGGGTTGTGTAAGAAATTGGGACTAAGGTAGCTGGCTGTGTAAATAGGTGGATATTTACAGAAAACAGAACCACATGGGCCAGAAGGAGCGAAACTAAGACAGAGAACAACTGATTGGTGAGACCATGTTATTTGTTATTTGCTAAGAAGTCCACGGTGTCTGCCGAGGCTTCAAAGTTCTAAACGGTCCCAATATACAGGCATCTTCTACTCATCTGATGAGCTCGACCTCATCTTTGGACCCAGCGAAGTCCCTTTCGGAAAGAAAACCACCTCATTCTCAATCACGAATCTGATGCAGGGCTCTTAAACAAGTCAGGGAAAGCAGTTCAGTTCAGCAGTGTAGACGACCGGCTGTAGAGCCAGGGCAGGGCTCAGGGGGCAAAGAGTCTGCAGCTAGCCTGACGGACAACTTGAATTGATCCCTCCCCATGGAAGAAGCCCACTGACTTTTTTGCAAGTTGGCCTCTGACCTCTATATACATTCTGTGTCACACAAGCACAAAACCCCATACATTAAAAATAAACAAAAATAAGATACTAAGCAACAAACAAGGTCAGAAGAAGGAAAAATTAATTTGGTAATTTTTTTTAATAGACAAAAGTACTGTCCGACAAATTTCAACACTGATTCACTGATAACTTTCAGGGAGGTTAGAAGGAAATCTCCATTAGCTTGACAGAGGAGAAATACATGTATACATAGAGAGACAGACAGATGGACAAACAAGAAACAGTGAGATGCTGGAAACTAACTTTCTGAGTCAGCATACTCTCTATTTCAACTATTAAGAGAAAGTTAGTCTGTCACAGAAAGTTGCATTAAGAATCCAAGCACTTTGGTTTTAGACCCAAAATGAACCCACACAAAGCTTGTCATTAGCCAGACATGTGGTGAGGACACGCGTAGTCTGTACTCCAAGCTGAGTTACACCGTGACTCAGTCAACCCTTTTCCTGTAACCACACAAGACCCGGAGGGCAATGGTGAGTGAATGAGTTTGTCAGGGATGGACTCCAAGAGGAAGTCAATCTTGTAACTTATCGAGCATCATGGTTTCTATGCAATCGAAGTTGGAGAAAACAGCTCAGTCAGGCATCAGGCCCAGATCACACAGCAGGAAGACAGCTCTCAACCAGCTGGTACTTTCCTCTTTCACAAAGTACTGACTACACAGCCGTGCTGGTGGCCCACCCGGGGCTGACCTCCTGATGCCTGGGTGACCTTCCTTCAGTGACCGACCACCGTTACTGACCACCGTTACCGGATGCTCTTGTGTACCATGCAAAAGCAGCCTTGTTTTGCCTTTTTTTCTACTATAGGGACATTTTCTTAAGTTTTGTCTTTAGTTTTTGTTTTTCTTGATGCCAAGTGTGGGAGACGGCATAGTATTTCAAAATTCCTAGATGGGGGACTTTTTAAAAAAATTTTCTGTGAAGCCTCTTTATAAATTGTGAGGCTTTCTTCATTGAGATACAATACAAAGAAAAGAAAAAAAACCAAAACGAAACACTCCCCCCCCCACACGTGTTGAGGGTAGAATACAGCTTCTAAGTTCTCAGCAAGTATGACCATCAAGATTGGTCTGGCCAGAGGAAAAACTAAAGAGTTCTAAGGAGTATAAATGGAACACGCTGTAGCACGCCAAATACATGATCCCCTCCCACACCGTGTGGGAGGAACCACCAATATAAAACACTGCTTTCAAATACAGTATTTATCTTCTGAAAATAAACTGGTTGTGAAGAGATATATAGGTAGATTACATGAAACTCTAAGAATATACGGCAACTATGTTTTATTTTAGCTGTTTAAAGCATGACCACAGCAAGCGACCGCCACTCTAACATCCTGTCCAAAGAGAAAGATGCAGTCTCAACAGGTTGGGCCTATCTGGAACAAAAGACATCTTGCCCATAGGAGATAAAGCAGGAACTCCAAAGACACTGAGAGGAGCAAAGGTCAAGGACAAAATGGCCCCATCCAGGGTGCTCAGCTTTTCAGTGATCCTTGTGGATTGTTTGCAATTCAAAAACAATCCTATGCATACAGAACACGATTTGCTTTCTCACTGTAAAATTAAAACACAATGACAACTGACTTCTGCTTTGGCTGTAGAGCTGTATTCCCTTTATCCTACAGAATAACCTACACTAAACAAGGGCAGGCTGGGCTGGGCTGAGGCAAAGCAGAGCCCTCTTCAGTTTATCTAAGTGACTGACAGCCTCGCTGAAGCTCTACCAACTCAGTCTCCAGCGGAACAAGGGCACACGCATGAACATACAGCGTGGGCAGACACAGAAGGTCAACTTCGGGCTCTCTCCACTTTGTTTTTTGAAGGCAGGGTCTCTGACTGGACCTGGACCCCACCACCCACGCTAGGCAGGCTGGCCAGCAAGCCCTAGGGATTTCTCCTGGCCTTTTCACAGGGGCCTGAGACTCCGACTCAGGCTCTCACAGAAAACTTTTCAGGCCGAGCAACGTCTCCCCACTGGGATCTGGATTTTTATCTCCACATCCTTGTGGGAAGAGGTGGGTGCTCCTGTGTGCACCCTCAGCCTTGAGGCTGCAGTGCTCTAGGGGAGCCCCAAGCACCTCAGTACTGCTTACTGTGTCGTTTTAGAAGCCTACACGTTAGCTCACCTTTCACCCCAGGTTTCTAGAGTCTCTGTCACCCATCATTACTACAGGTCAAGGGAAAAGAAGCAGGAAGTTCAAGACAGATAGGCCACTTCACAAAAGACTCATCTGGAAAGGACACCTACACACTTTCCCTCTGGACCTGAGGGCAGATAGTCATAAATCCTGGGGACCTGAATCTCCTTTCTAGAGGGTAGGCAGCCAGGAGACTTGTCTATTCTACAACTGATGCCTGGTCTCCTCCAGTGAGGCCAATTCATACAAGCTGTCACATCGCTCAGGATAAGAAACGAGGGTAGACAGGAAGGTGCTAATCAAAAGGACTTAACAAGGCAATATCCCTATGGCTACACTTGCCAGGCATTTCAAATACCGAACAAATTCACCCCAGCATCCTCCCCTCCCCCATTAATAACCAACTCCTGCACGAAACTAGTGAGATTCTGTTTAAAAAACACACACCCAAACCAGCAGAATAAAAACGGCAAAAGCTCACCACTTTTGACCCAAACGTCTTATTTTTTTCATAAGAATATCGGTTCTCTTGACAAAGAACAAGGTTATGAGTGTATGACACCGCCAAAGCCTGGTGGCGGCTGTTTTCTTTCAGATGCAGCCTGTGGCAAGAGAAACTCACAAACCAGTGTCTCTGCCGTATCACAAATCTCAGGCGCCCCCAGATGGGTGATCACCTCGGGGGCTCTACATAGCATAACTGCCTCTCTGTGGCTCTTGGCTTGACTATGGGAAAGACTATCAGTCAACTGCATCCTGTGGGTTAGAAGTGGGGACAGGACCAGAAGCAAGAAAAACCTCTAGACAGACGCCAAGTAGAACCCATCAGCGCCCTTCCTTCTCCGAGTGCAGCCCACACCCAGCAGAATGGTGGTTCCCATCCTGCTGTCCTCGATAACAACACTGATGAGTCACTGTCAACACAGATGAAGAGCATCTGACATGTAATGAGTAAGTCCACACCTGGCCGCGTTTCCAGACCAGCACGATGAAGGTCGAAAGCTGGATCCCTCTCTACCTTTGTGTTTGATGAGCGAAGGACTCCAGATAATTAACCAAGACGTTTCAACTGTTAGACATGTGAAACAACCTACAGGGAAACCAGGAAGGTTCTTCCTCAAAAGCAGGTGTTATCACTAACCTCTCTAGCTCATTCTATCGTAGAAATAGGCTAACATGTGAATAACACTGGCTTCTGTAACTCAGAGTCTTCCCCGGATGCAAATAGAATGTAATAGCATGATTGAAAGCAGCATGCACTACAGGTCAGCTTTACGGGCAGTCTCTCAGGAGCCCAGAAAGTGGTGGGTTGATTGTGCATCTGAGCAAGTCACCCCTCCACCCTGGCTGGAAGCGTGTCGACAGGCTTCCTAAGAATCCTAGAAACCATTCTGAGAACCTCTGTAACAGGGTACTATGTAGTCAGCCATACCCACAGTACATCCATACTCCACTGAAGAGTCAATGGAGTGAGAACTTTACAGACCCCTGGCCAACGTGACCAACTGCTCCTCTCTCGTGATGAGAAAAGGACATGAGAGAGGAGAAACTTAGTGCAGGGTGGTACCCACCTCTGTTCTGATGGATACTGGCTTTCAGGCATCATCTTTGGCATTTGCAGGGGCTGATGTGGTGGCCGGGGGACCGCAAATGTTTGCTGCTGTGATCCAGGTTCTGGAAGCGAGTGAGGGGTTGGGGCAGGACCCACCCCTTGAACTGGGCCGGCTCCAGGGGCGAGAGCTGAGGTGGGCAGAGTTGCCTGAGGTGGGGGAAATAGGGAATTCTGATGGGTGGGTGACAAAGGAGTGGCGGGCGGGGTTAATGGCTTGAACCCAGAGGGAGGCTTCCTGTCGTAGGCACTGTAAAAAGAAAGACAGAAGCTCCATTAAGCCGCAGAGAAGCATTTGCATAGTAACCAGGCCCAGCAGAACACCAGTTTGCAGCCCATTGTTGCCAGGAAATGACATCATTAACACAGTGAAATCGCTACAGCCCAGGGGAATATTTGTACCTCAGAAAAGTGACAAACGCAGGGCGTCAAAGGACTTGTTTAACACTTCGTGTGATTTTTCTCCAAGATAATTTTAGCTTCTGCTTCCGGTTTCCTTTTTTCCCTCCTTCTAAAAGAATTCTCTTTGTATGTGTGTGCAGGGGTGGATGGGTGAGGCTGGGAATTTAAGGGCCTTCTCTGGTCCCCTCTCCAAAATATTCCAGGGGTTCCCAGCAATTGGTCAAAAATCTTTGTGGAAGGCAACAGAGCTTATATTAAACAAGCCTTTGCTGGTTCCAGACAGATCTGTGTTTACCTTTAAGTGCAAAGAATGATTAAAATTAAAGCCTCATTCCTGGGGCCTGGATATTCTTAAGTAAAGGGCACAAGCGTGGGGGCCTTTTTGTTTATTCTGATTTTAAGATTATTTCCTTGCTGCTAAAAGTTCACATTAACATATATGATAGACAGGAAGACGGTGTATATCACCTGCCTCAAAGCCACAGATCAAAGGGCCCAGCATTCCCTGCAGCCTTCGCTGGCCTACCTGGGGCTCCCTGTAGAGCCAAAGCATTTTAATGGAAGTTTTGCCTTTCATGCATAGCATATAATGGGCCCAGTGGAATGGGCTACACCTAGATCACACCACAGGGCATCCATGGCGTACATGCTAGGTACTCTGTGATGCTGCTTCCTTCCAGAGCCTTCCGTCCCACCCGCCTCCCGCCCCACCCTAGGCCGGGACCCCAACACTCACCAATAGTTGTAGAGGCACTTTTCCCCATACTTAGCACCAAGAGCCTGCTCATGGCTACAGGAGGACAACTCGGAGGAGGGGCTGTGCAGCTCCCGTTTGATCTTGGTGGGAGGTGGAGCGTGAAGCACCACTAAAATCAGAAGTGGGAGAGGGAGTGAGGAAGGAGGCAAAGGGCATTTACCAAATCACTCTTCGGTCCACAAACTTCCCCGAGAGCTGATTTGCTCTTACAGCCCAAGGTCGAGGAAAACCGCCCCACCTAAATATGCAACCTTTTGTCAGAAACCGATGAGAGGTCCTTAGCAGGGCATGGTGGTGCCCGCCGGCAACCTCAGCACTTAGGGTGAGTCTGTGGCTAGCCTGGGCTACGTAGGGAAGCTCGTCAGAAATCACCCCAGCATTTTAAAGGAGTGACGCCCCCGCCCCAATTCCTATCTCTGTAGTCGTGAAAATCTTGTTTCCCAGTTTCTGAAGTCTTTAAAACTCCTAAGGCTGTTGATGAAATAAAAGGCACCAGCTGAGGCCTCAGAAGCGTGGACGCCGAGAATCCAGTCTCCAGAAGGAGACAACAGCCTGAGCTCTGATGAGAGCCATCACAACTTAGCTTCTCGAAGACTTCAAATGGCCATGGCTACACTCTTTCTGTTTTTGTCCCTCTCCCCCCAAAAGACACAGTTTCTCCTTGTAGCCCTGGCTGTTCTGGAACTCACTCTGTAAACCAGGCTGGCCTCAAACTCAGAGATCCACCTGCCTCTGCCTCCCTAAGGCATGTACCACCACCACCTGGCTGCAATATTATTCAGAAGCTTCTTTCCAAATTAAATAGGATTTTCAAAGTCTCTTTTTTCAAGTATTGCTAAATAGTAGTTCTGAGTAAGAACCACTCAGGTTTAGGGGAATTACAAAACACTTCAAAGTGAAGGATTAAACCAACTTAGTGGCTCTCTGGGTGAGGTTAACTAGCTAGAAGTCTGTGGAGGACTTTGTGTCCACAGTATTGCTCCCGGCCTTTCCCAGCAACCCATCAGGAAGGCAGGTTTCCATAGGCAGTCCTTCAGTTTGTGGAATCCAGCGATAGTTTGTTCCCCCTGAAACTCACTGGGTTGCAATCTGTTTCCCAATGTAATGTGCTGAAGGGAGATGTTTGGGTCATGACAAGGGATGAAGCATGGACTCCACTTTTTTTTTTTTCTTAATTTCATGTGCAATGGTGTTTTGCCCAATTGTCTATGTGGGGGTGTCCAGACCCCATGAAACTGGAATTACATTAAGCTGCTATGTGGGTGTTGGGAATTGAACCTGGGTCCTCTGTAAGAGCAGTCAGTGCTCTTAACTGCTGAGTCATCACTCCAGCCCGTTCTCTTCTACAGTGTGCTTCAGTGTTGTGTCTTCCCATGCACTTCCCTTTCCCTCTGCTCTGCGTAAATACTTCACCAGAGGCTCCTCGGTGTCCAGAACCATAACCAAAATCAACTTTACAAACTACACAAGTATATACATACAGTCTCACACATTTACTTATGTATTCTTAGTAAATCACCCAGTCTGGGTTATTCTGTTACAGCAACAGAAAATGGACTAAGGCAATGCTAATCGCCTCTCCTGAATTCATGAGGTTAAGTGCACATGACCAGGGCTGTGTTTAGAAGCCCACTACAGATTTCTCAAAATGAAGGCTTTACAGTGCCTCCACATGCTTGAGTACAGAAAGCTAAGTCTGTCCCTTACCTAGATACTAAATTAATTCAAAGAAGCCCCTTTCCCCAAAGTTGAAAAAACCCTAATCCAGACACTGTACCACGAGGGTTGTCCCTTCTAGTAAGTATATTAAAATGGCTACTCTCTGGATATCTACCTGGCTGCAGGGTGTGGGTAACTTCCCTGAGCACCTTAACCACCTCTTAACCATCTCGTCACAAAGCTCAGGGCATAACCAGAGGAGGCAGTGCTCTGGTGATATCCCCCACGGCCCAAATCTTCCTTGACTTAATGTTTACTTCTAAAACACTTCTAAGATTCTGGCTAAGATCTGCTGATTTTACTAGTCAGACTTAGCCACACGGTCATCCTTTTCTATCTAGGAAGACTGAACAATCTTCTAGACAACTGGTTTCTCCTAACTTCAAATACAATGGACTGAATCCGCCCCCCACATCACATGGTGGACAGAGAATTGACTTCCGAAAGTCGCCCCCTGATCTCCACACAAATGTCATCATATACGTATATACAGGGTATATACATACCCCATGTATGTACCCCAAGCCCCCACCATTTGTATGCGCCCCACACGAGTGTGCAGTCTACCCCCACCCCATATATATAAAGAAAAGAAAAGGCTGTCTTGCCAACAGACCAGAGAAGACTGGTTTTCATAATTCCTTTCTTACATAATACCAACTGTGTTTTCCTGAATCCATGAAATAAGTTGAGAACTAGCAGATTATATTTAGAAGTCTAATATTAGAGTCTCTGTCATGAGTTTCTGATGGTGACATCATGGCAGCCGAGAGTCAATTGTTATCAAATGTTTCAGATACTCAGACACAGAAAGTAGCTGAGCTGCGTTTGCATTTTGTTAGTAAGTGAGAAACTCCGGCAGCCCAGGATGGCCGCTTCCTCACCACCTCTTCTTCCATGACTTTCCTGCTGTCGAAAAGTTTTGGTTAAAAAACAATCAGAACAGTATCCAAACTCCACTCGAAACAAAAATTATGTGCAGCCTTCAAAGCCTAACCATTCTTTGTCTAAAAATTGTCATTTGTAATCATTGCTTTATTTAAATTTGGAAAGTAGATGACAAAGCAGTATTCGGTTTTCTCATTCGGGGCTTTAGGAATGTCTTCATCGTTACAATCTTGTTATTAAAATCACCACTTTTCCTGACAAGGCCAACCAATCTACAACGCCTGTTGTCTCTACCTCAGTCAGTGTCTTCTACATCTGGCTGTCTCTTACTGGAATCGCACTTTCCCTATAAATTTCAAGAAATTTGGTGAATAGCCAGGCACCAGGCACCAGGACTCAAGAGGTTCGGGTAGGAGGATCAGAAGTTTGTGCCCAGATTGGGATACATGGCAAAACCTCTCAAAAACAAAACAACAACCCCATCCCCCCTAAAATAAAAGGCCACACCACCCCCATTATACTAAGTTATAGATTGATTATATTACAGACCAGCTTTTAACGCTGAAGGCATGGTCCACACTGACTCTTTAATTCTAGGTACAGTTTAGCTATAAACGTCCATCTATCATCTGGAGAGATCACAGATCTATGCTGACAGGAAGAGAACGTGAGGCCTGAGAGCAACGAGAAGCTCATTTCATTCCCCACAGTTCTGCTGGGTGTCAGTTAGAGACTGGGCAACACAAGCAGGAGTTACAAAGCCAAGGAAGGCACCTTGCTTTTGTGTTTCCTCCTACGTAAAACGAAGCATGCTGTGCCACTCTTAGTAAAGGAAATGACACAGACCCTCCCGGACGGAGCGAAGAAGCTGCACAATTTTAACAGAATGCTCGACTTTCCACAGTGGGCTAGGTAAACAATGACTGTCTGAGGCTGTAAAGGAGAGAAGTGGATTAGACTTAGGAAGGACCTCAAACCCCAGAAGTCTGAAATGTTCAAAGGATGGAAGATGGCCCTCAAAGCCAGTCACCTCGACAGCAATTCCTGATAAATATGGACCATCCTCACCATCGCCAATACCCTTCTCGGGTCTTGTGAGACCATATTCTCTCAGCAGTAGCTAGATGAACCAACAGGAAGATCGTCCTCTGGTACACACACACACACACACACACACACACACTCTCACACATACACTCATATACACACTCACATGCACACACACATACACGCACACACACACACACACACACTCTCATACACACACTCATATACACACACATCACATACACACTCACATGCGCACACACACACACACACACACTCTCTCTCACACATACACTCATATACACATTCACATGCACACACACATACACGCATGCACACACACACACACACACGCTGGGGCGATTTGACTTTCTGAGTGTTTTTCTCAAAGAAGCGGTTGAGAGGCTGTTGGGGCCTTAGCCCACTTTGCCCAATCCTCTACCCATAGAACCCTGAGACTCAAAGGAGTTGCGGGAATCGCTCGGAGCCTTAGAGCTGCTGTGACTGGGAGGCAAGGCTCCAGGACACTCTGGCCAGCCTTCTACCACAGGGTCAGAAATGGGAGACATAACCTGCTTTGCCCATTACAAAGAAATAGGGGGCAAACATTTTTTTTCCAACCTAAAACCAATAAGAATATCACATTATCTCTGGCTGAAAGGACTCGTGTGCGTGCTCACATGCGTGTGGTGTGAACGTAAGCACATGTGGAGAGCAGGGGAAAGGACATCAGTGATCTCTCAATTACTCTGCCTTTTTTCTGAGTCGGACTCTCTCATCGATCCTGGGGCGAGGCTGGCACTCAGCAACCCACACCCCACCCCTCCACACGTCATACACAACCCTGGGGTCACAGGCGTGCACCTGGCTTTTTACTTGGGTGCTGGAGGCTTGAATTGGGGTCCTAATGTTTGCTCAGAAGGTGCTGAGCCATCTCCCCACCCCACAAAGTACTCTTGAACAAAGGAAAATAGACTGGAGGAAGCAATACTTCTGGGAAAGAATGAAGGAGACAGATCAAGAGAGAGACATCCGAGCAGGCTCCTAGCTCTCTCTCCCTCTGTGGCAGATGCCTGAGCTCCCCTCCTTTCCAATGGAAAATGCTATTGCACTTTCCCCTTAGTTAGGAAACAAAGCTCCTGGAGCTTGCTACGATCTCACAGTAAGTTTCCAGGACTTCTAACCAAGCAGTTCTTAAGCATCTTATTATAGTCTCAGAGGTAATCAGAGGAGAGGGGAAAAAAGACTATTTAGAAAAAGGGTCGGAACCAGGCATAGCAGCTCATATGTGTAATACCAGTCCTTGTGAGGTGGAGGCAGGAAGATCAGGAGTTCAAGGCTATCCCCAGTCACATAGCACGTTTGAGACCAGCCTGAGCTGTATGAAATGGGGGGGGGGGCCCGCAGAGCACACCAGAGAGAGACAGAGACAGAGACAGAGACAGAGTTGTTGGTAAAGAAAGCTAGCCATGCAGTCAATCATGGGCATGGTGGGATGTGCTGAGGTCCAACACTCAGAAGGTTAGGAGGATAGGGATCAAGGTCACCATGGGCTGAAAATCCAGACCCTATTTTCCTAGAGGCAGGTGAAAAGAGATGGAAAAGAGCCAAATCAGAAAACATGAAAGAAAAAAAAAAAGGGATTTGCCAAACAAATCACAGGTCTGTAGCCTCCTGTTTACCGTGCACTTTCCAGGTGGGGCACACCGGACACCTAACTCACTAGGGAACACTTCCCCTGCCACTACCACACGAAAGGCCAGGATCCTCCTCCTTCGTGCCCATTGGCAGCTAAGCTTCCCCACTCCCACGGTCTTCGTTCTTTCCAATCCAAGCCTTCTGTTCTAGTGTTCCTCCTACAGGGTCCCATTCTCCCTCCCACGGTCCAGTCGGCCAAAGCCTTCTGCTCATTTAGATACCTGCCAACACACTGGAAGATGTGCATCTTGACAACCCTCTCTTACAGCCACCTCTGAGGCGAGAACACTGAATGCGCACCCCAGCTTCCTATTTGACTACAAGAACTCTAATAAAGATCTATACCCAAACACAGATAAAAACAAAATGGTGACGTTTGATTAAGCCCACACCTGGGCACGCATTACAGTTCAGCACGGTCTCCAGCTCACCACGACACCATTTTAAATTTAAGCACTGTTTACCTATCGACCAACTTATAACCTTGTAGCTTCTGGTCCTGTGAGATGAGGAAATTCCTTGCAAGGGACACAGGATTAACAAACCAGCTGGTCCTCACTAACAGAGGGAGGGAAAATAACAAAAGCCACACATGCAGAGGGACCAGAGAAGAATCAAACTGTCGTTCTTCACAGACAAGTGGCCCACTACACAAATGATATAAACCACAAAGAACAAAATGTGACGGGTTCACCGGGCAAATTCATTTGTTACAAGCTCAGTAAACAAAAACAAGTGTCTGGTCCCCAGCTCCGAAAAAAAAGAACCAAAAACAAACAAACAAACAAACAAACAAAAAAAAAACCCAAAAAAACCCAAAAAAAAAAAAAACAAAAAAACAAAAAATAAAAAACACAAGTGTCTGCATCCAGTGTCCAAAGCAGTATGAAATAAGAAAATATACTTAGGGGGCTGGAGAGACGGCTCTGCTGTTAAGAGCACTTGTTCCTCTTGCAGAAGACCTGGGTTTGATTCCCAGCACCCACATGGTGCTTCACAACCCTCTGGAACTCCAGTTTCCAGGGATCTAATGCCTTCTTCTACCTTGTGAGGGCACCAAACACACATGTGGTATGCACACATACATGCAAGAAAAACATACATAAAAATGAATACAATTAATAATAATTAAGGAAAATACATTTAGGGCCAGTGAAAAGGCTCACTGGGCATAGCTGCCAGCCAACTAGCCTGAAACTCTCAATTTGATCCCTGAAAGCCATACAGTAGGGGACACCCGATTCCTCAAAGTTGTCACATGCATGTTTTAGCACATGTGCACCCTCCACAGACAATTAAAATGCGATGAAAATTTTAATAGCAACAGAAATATCAATTACTTAAATACAATCTAATGAAAGATTCCCATAAATCACTAGCAAAAAAAAAAAAAGAATAAATGAAAGATGTATCATGGACTGAAAAGTTTAACATTACAAAGACATCAATTCTCAAATTTATCTATACTTCAATGTAACCCTAGGAAAACCTTAGCTCTGTCCAGAGATTAGAACGGATACATAACAGTTACATTTATTCACAGAGATGAATCTCAAAATAAGCTTGGCACATCGGTAGACACATTGTATCAATGTGCATACAAAGAATTTTAGAAGACCCACAGAGCTTACTGTCAGAAGGGAGACACAAGTCACACAGCCAATTAGCAAAGAGCTGGGAGGAGGCTTGGTTCTCAGCTATACTACCGGAAAAGTCAGAAATATTTCTCCATTTTAGGAATGAGCAGATTAGAAACCTACCGCAGGCATTACACTTATGCACGCCCTGACAACTTCATACGCACACTTCGTCTTGAGCAAACCCTACCTTTAGCTCCTCTGCCACCCCTCCCACTATCCTAACACCGCCCCCACCATGTGCCTCTCACACCCTCATGCTTTGCTTTCTAATGACCCACAAAATCTAGTAGTGCTTCCTGTGTGAGGTCTGTACCCTACCAGCGGCTACACCTCCAAGGAAAATCTCTCCCTTCCTCAGCAGCCATCTTTGCCAAAGTTCCTCGGGTGGCAGGGAGGCTTCATGGGCTCCTCCCTTATCCAAGCCAGAACTGCTGCCTAGCTTGATCTTGTGCAGGTCTTAGGCAGACATCCAAAGCTGCTGTGAGTTCCGGAGTGCAATGGCTATCTGTGACACACACTAACATCCCCTCTACACACACTGTACTGGCTGAGTGGCACCAGCGGGTCGTAGGCACAGTAGACCACACCTTGCACTGGAAGATGAGCTAAGCAGTCTGTCACTTAAAGGGGGTATTTGGAAAAAAGGAGGCATCTAAGAGTCCCAAACCCAGTAAGAGGCATTGTCAGAGTGGCCGATACCCATTCTATCTGACATCTGTCTCAAAAAATAAAAGTCAGAGGCTTTATCAGTTACAGTTAGGGAGCATCAAGGCCCAAGAGCAGAACGAGAGGACATACATGCAGGGCGGGGTACCATTTCCATATCTCATACAGCTAACCTCTGTAAGCACACGCCCTCAAATCTAATACAGCGACGTCAACCACTGGACAAGCTATGCTAAACTTTTTAGAATTGATTTGGTTGATTTACTATGTACGTGTGGTATCTACGCACGTGCGTCTACAGAATCACCAACAGGAAGACTGTTATTCTTCACCTTACCCCTTTCAGACAGACTCTCTCACTGTCTGGAGCTAGCGTAGCAGCCAGCAAGCCCAGCAGTCCTCTGTCTCCTCAACAGTGGGGTTACAGGCACGTGTGGTCACACCTGGCTTTTTACGTGGGCGCTCGAGATTTGACCTCAGGTCCTCAGGCTCCCACAGCAAGCTGGGCAAAGTCCCCAGCCTTGTGCTGAAATCTGTCGTGAGTTTTCCAAAAAGCCTCTCCTCGAGCATGTACAAGCTCTTTCTGAGGAGATTACCAACATCCAGTGCTATTCTTCCAAGTTCACCACAGTAACGGGAGTGCAACTGAGTGTCGGATCAACGGTATAGGAGATTTCCAAACATGACGTGAGCATTTCCACAGGCTGTTTTCAGTTCTACGCTTTTAAAATACACCCTTAACGGGGTCAGCAACCCTAAAGCTACTTCACTCTGCTGTGGCATACACCTATAATCCTAGCACTTGGGAGGCTGAGGCAGGAGGATTGTGAACTTGAGACCAGCCTAGGATATATAACGAGACAGTGTCTTTTAAAAATTCAGTGTTATAGGGAAAAATATGGGTGGAGATACACGAAACCCTGCTTCCAAAAACAAACAAACAAACAAACAAACAAACAAACACACACCAAACCGGGGAGATGGTTATAGATTAAATAGTCAAATGAGGCATACACAAATGCAACGAACGGGTGCTTCTTAATCTCTTAATCCTAAATCAGAAGCAGAGTTAATATTAACTATTAAAAAAAAAAATCCTTGGGGAGAACTGGAGAGTTTGGAATAAGACATTATGTTCCTTGGATTATAGGAAAGAATTATCCTAATTTTTGGAAATTACTGATGTATTTGGAGGGGAAATGTCAGTTTTTATGAACTGCTTCTAAACAATTAAACGTGTGTGTGTGTGTGTGTGTGTGTGTGTGTGTGTGTGTGTGTGTGTGTAGCGATCTGCTTTTAAAAATAAACCAAGAAAACAAGTATCTTTTTTTTCCCCAAAGAAAGGGATAGAGCCAATCTTTTTCTGTGGTTGACTAACAGGCCAACGGTTAAGAACTTCAAACCTGGAGGCAGGGAGATGCTCATCAGGTAAAAATGCTTGCCGTACCACTGGCGATCCCTGAGTTGAGATCCCTGGCGCCCACTTAAAAAGCCAGGTGTGGCAGTACGCACCTTCAATCCCAGCTCTAGCCAACTGGTGAGGTCCAGCTTCTTCAGTGAGAGAGCCTGTCTCAAGAAAAACAAATAAATAAGGTGCGATAAGAGAAAGATAGCCCGTGCTGAAGGCTGTTTTTCCATCGATGTGTGTGTGGACGGGCACACCTGCACACACAACACACATTCACAACCACATTCCACAGGAGGAAACAGAAAAACCTCGAAGCCCACGCATTTACACAGGAAGAAAACCAACCTCGGTGGATTACCAGATTAGAAGCATAGGGTAACCTCAGGAATCTAGAATCATACAAGAACAAACGTTGATCATATTCTAATGCTTAAGACTGGTTCTCAAATCTTTTGTGGGTCCCCACCCGCTTACGAAAAAAGTAAGGAAGATATCCTAGCGAGGACAAGATGAAAACCGCCACTGTCACCACTCTCTGCCGCCCTGGTACAAAGTATAGAATGACTGAAATAAACCTATCGGTAGTGTCATACACATATGGAGCCTCACAGAGGAGGAACGAAAGCATATGTCCAACTCAGAAGCACAAGCACTCACAGGAACTGCTTCTCCGTGAAGACAGATACACACAACAGACTTCCAGGACCACCAGACCAGCTGGACACCTCATCGGATTTCATGCCCACAGTCCAAGAGGGCACAAAGTAGCCACTGTGGGCCTGGGATCATTAAAAAAAACTTTGAAAAAGCAGAATCTCTACCTTGAAGCTCTCCTTAGCTCTTTCCAAATACCTGGCTTGGCCCCTTCTGCTTAAAGGCTAACCAGGTCTGGGACCAGGAGAAGGGCAAGGAGAGAGAGCTGCAGTCGAGAGGCCTAAGTATCACTAAGGACCCTTGTTAGCCTAGTTTAATGCACCAGGCTAAGGGAATAGAAAGACGTGAGGCCAAGCTCTAAACTGTATTTAACAACTCCAGCACATGGAAGGCTGAGGCAGGAAAGTAAAGTGCTAATCAGAGACTTCCTGGGCTATATAGAGTGTTCCACACAAGTCAGTTCCACAAAGTGAGCTACCCTCACATCAAAAAAGTAGCTATGGCACCTTAGGAAGTGTTTACATCTTAGGAAACAAGGGTGGCAGTGGGCTCCTGGTATGGTCGCAAGGCTCCACACAACTAATGGGAGATGGGAAAATCACCTGGGCCAGTCAGTACCGAGGTGGGCATACGTCAGAGAAGGGCTGAGATTGTAAGGAGGCTCATCGTGTAGTCGGAAACTACAAGGACAGATATATTTGTCCCACATGAAGCCTCACGTAGAGAGAGCACAGATTCTGCTGTGGGACAGAGTTTGCTATCTGTGTGCATTGGGAAAGGCTGCTTCAGGACTGGGTGCATTATTCACAAATTTAGATTGGTGATTAACCATGGGTGTGAGGGAGTTTTTTTTTTGTTGATTATTACTGCATATTCATATTCTATGTATGTTTCTCTCTCCATCTTTGAAGCTCCCCTTTTCACTCTCCTTGAAACAAGTCTCACTATGTAGTCTCAGTTGGCCTCTAACTATAATATGGCTGAGTCAGGCCTCAAATTTTCTATGATCGTCCTGCATCTGCCTCCTCAATGCTGAGATGACAGGTGACTGCTACCAAGGCTAGGCGGGTTATTTGTCCTGTCCGTCATCTCAACAAGGACTCGCTGTAACCTCCTGCTATGGTTCAGGACCTCATGCTGTAGGAGAAATCACAAGGAAGCAGAGTTCATCAATGACCAACTAGAGAAGGCCCTGTGATATGTATGTACCCTCTGGACAATGAATAACAGAACAGCCAAACCAGGAACCAATAGAGCTAGTTAGTTCCTGGAACATTTGATTGACTTTGAGATTTCTCCGCTGCAGAGGAAACACTGCAGTCAGCAGAAGCAGCTTCAGGAATCAGTGTACAGATGGAAAGAAATGTGAGTTTGCAGGATGGGTGAAGGTACATGTCTTTATCCCAGCACTGGGGATGGGGATCGGGGAGAGGGCAGCCTGGTCTACAGAGCAAGTTCCTGGACAGCTAGGACCACACAGAGAAACCCTATCTTGGAACAAAACAAAACAATGGAAGACCAAAAATGTCAGGTTTCAGACCTAGAAACCAGGTAATTAAAAATCAGCTGAAGGAAGGCTTTGACTGTAAAAGCATGGGCTATGGAAAAGGCAACAAAGAGAGCCAAGGCTACACGGGCATGGGAACTGGATCCACCGAAGACTGAGGAGGTCAGCCAGAGGGAAATACTCAAGCCACTAGAGCCAGACCCTGCTACGGGAGGAACCGAGTGAGTCTCTGTTCATAAGACCATATGGGGCTATAACAAATTTTTGGAAAGTTAAGAGCCAGGGCCTTTGGGGAAAGCCCAGGAATCTTGGTGCTCTCATCTAAAAATACTAGGTACCTTGAAGGATTTGGGGGAAATGTGTGAGCGGGGCAGAAGTCACTCACTGTAAGTGGGATGGTGGAAACACACCAAGTGTTGGGACAGTGCGAGGCTGCTTTGATGTTCTGAAAACGAACACCTGATGTTTCCAAATGCACGAGTTGGAACTTTGAAGAAGAAAAAAATGAGCTGATTAAAGAGCTGAGCAGCCCTACGGAGTCAGCAGAACAGTCTGACAGTCCCTTGAGGTTGCCTGGGGTAGGGGCTCTCCCCCGAGACACAGGAATTAAGAGCTTCTTCCACCTGGCTTAACAGTCAACCCATACCAGAGGTAGGTTCAGAGCAGGACGCCATGCTTCCTAAATCTTCCTTTCATTGTCTGCTTATCTGATGACCTTAGATTTAGGCCAGAGACTCCAGGCAACGGCACAGTGGCTCTAAGCTGTAACATGCATGATGATGTATTGGGCTCACAGGACGTGCCGAATGGGTGGGTATGGAGTTAAGCTTCAGTGACAAGAGGCTGTGGGATGCGCATGGGCTGGGGAGAGCGCTTCTAACTTTGATTTTATGGACATCATGATACACTATTTTGTGCTCTTACTGCCTCCTGAGGTAGATGTCTGGTGTGAAGATGCAGGGGCACATGGAAACTGGGGTGCTGTGAGTTGGAGCTAGCGTCCGACTCCCAGAACAACTTTTTGGCTATGATCAAAGCAGGAAGAGATAAAAACGAGGGCTTTACAGTCACACGGCAATGTGCGTTTCTTTCTGAGCAGGGACACTGGCACGACAAGGGGTGTTAGATGGGAACTGGTACCCTCCAGGAACTTTAATGTTTATTATAGCTCGTGACTACGTAGAAACGGGGTGTGTGTGTGTGTGTGTGTGTGAGAGAGAGAGAGAAAGAGAGAGAGATAGAGAGAGCTCGAGTGTAAGCGCTTAGAGGTTTGTTTCTAGTAGGCTTGGCTCAACAATTTAACATCTAGCAGGAAATTCTCCTTCCCCTCCCCCATCTCCAGCCATGGCAGCAGTTGGCTAGAGCACCTGACATTCTATAACTAAATCAACTCAGAAGGTAGAAACTAAATGCTGCCCGTGACAGTCAAGCTTAGGAAGCCAACGTATGATGTACAACCCAGTAGAAGGGATAGAACCATGCAGGCTGGCCAGGGAAAATGTGGCTCCAGGCTCCAGGCTCCCCACACCCCTCTATCCCCCTCGAGAGAGAGAGAGAGAGAGAGAGAGAGAGAGAGAGAGAGAGAGAGAGAGAGAGAGAGCAAGAAATTCGGCCAAGAACGCAGTGCCTCCCATACTCTGAAGAGCTTGGAGGAAAAGCACGGTTAGGAACAGCAATAATGGTCCTCAAAGCTGGCTACCTCATCTCCTGCAGGAGACGGGACAATCCACCCAAAGGATGAGGAGGGCTCAGGGAAGAGCTGGAGTCAAGGAGCCACGTATAAGGAAGCACAGACTGGCCTACTCTAGACCTTTGTTCAAAGCAAGTCTTCAAAGGGGAGGAAGGGTAAGGTGGCACGCACTTGTGGCCCCACTGCAAAGGAGGTTGAGACACATGAGCTCACTAGTTCCAGATCAGCCTGGAGAGACTCCATTTGATGGGGCAGAAAGGCTTGGATTAGGGGCTAAGCTGTAGCTCAGTGACCCAGGACTCAGCATGTGTCAGACTGGTTCAATAGGTACAGTAGCCGTGGTAGAAAAGACTGGCCAGTCCTGTCCATGGCCATCTCCTAGACGTTGCTACGGATCTGCGAACACTGGCTTTGTCCTCTCTGACTCTATCAGTACTAACGATAGAGAGTTTCAAAGACAGCCCGCCACATTAATGAATGTTTCCTCTCTTCTCTTCCTCACGGTTGATCTCAGAAGTGAGAGGAGCCCACCTTGGGCACAGGCACGTCTTGATGCACAGACCATATCGATCAACACTGAACAGCTGCCTCTGTCCCTTAATATCAAACTGTATCATTTATTAAGTCCAAGCAGAACGCCCGTTATCAAATAAGGGCGGAACTAAATGACAAAGGCTACAGTTGCCCCAGCCAGTGATAGCCGGACCAGATGAACTAGTTTCAGATTCTCTTCTTTATCAGCACAGTTCACCATCGCTCTGACTCTTGGATAGCATGGACCCGTGAGGTTCCTTCTCTTCAAAGGATGTGTTTACACCTGCGATGCAGAACTCGTGCTCTAGCCGTCTAAAAGTGGGAATCCAGGGACCTCCTATCTGAAAGTCACACTTGAAGGGAGGAAAGGGGACCAGGATACAGGAATACTTGGATACTTGGACTGATGTAGGGATCACACATGGGGTAGACACCAGGCTCTTACTCTGTAGGCTGGAGAAAAGGCTCAGTGGTTACGAGATCTTGATGTTCTTCCAGAGAACCTAACTGTGGTACCCAGCAGCTAAGTCAGGGAGTTCACAACCTCCTGGTCCTTCAGCCTCCAGGGATCCCTTGCCTTCTCTCGGCCTCAACACACACACACACACACACACACACACACACACACACACACACACACACACCCCTTTAAGAAATACTTTGTGCAGATAAGTATTACCTACTAAACGTATCGGCCACAAAACCCCCCAAAGCACTTTCATAGTGAAGGAAAGACGAGAAAAGCTTCTTGTCCTACGGCACCTGGACCTAAGGCACAGCACTGGCGCCCAGTTAGAGCATTGGTAGAGCATCAGTATGACTTGAATTTCATCATCCAAGGACCTGAGTGGTTTTCACATTATTACTTTCCTTCAACAACTATGCCAAGAATTTTCATATTCAACCTCTACCGGGATGAGATACAACAGAAAAAGAGGCCTAAAGAGCTTCCTCCTGTACTCCAGGCACTGGTGTGGCTGATGAGACAACGGTGAGGTTGTACTGACCTCAGCCAGCTTGGCTATGAAGCTGTTCGCAGCGGAGTGCCCCAGCAGGGCCAAGGCATAGCGTAGTATGTTGGGGGAGTCGGGGAAGCAAACTGAACCTTTAGCTTGAACCTTAAGCTTTACTGTCTTAATAATTTTCTCTCATCTTATATAGTTCTCATCTAAACTGACACAAAGTGAAGGGCTAGAGATATTAAAATTAAGGCTGGAGAGATGGCTCAGCGGTTAAGAGCACTGACTGCTCTTCCAGAGGTCCTGAGTTCAATTCTCAGCAACCACATGGTGGCTCACAGCCATCTGTAATGAGATCCGATGCCCTCTTCTGGTGTACTCATATATACTAAGTAAAAAACAAGAAATATTAAAATTAGGCTACGCAGAGAGACCCTGTGTCAACAAACCCAAAAAACAAAAAACAAAAACAACAAAAAAAGAAACTGAAAGTGTTTGAAATGCATTAACTAAGTAGCCTGTGTAAACTCTTCTGTCTTCGACTTTGTATTTAAAATTCGCCTTTAGGAAAGTGGTCTCCTTTGGGTCAATGGGTGCTCTCAATGCCCACCGGCAGGACATCCAGACACCTATGCTAGACCTGCTTTCCCAGCACATGCAGATGTTCTGAGAGACAGAGACCATCTGCTCAATCTAATCCACCAAGGAACACCTCCCTACATGCATCTAGAAGAGGAAACAGAAAATAACAAATGGATCGAATTCCTCTTTTCCTAAGGTCACTGGGACAGATTTTGGGAGCACGTAGTTACTTCCTCTGTGAGGAGGCCGCACTGGGGGAAGGAATGGAGAATCTGGCTTGTGTTCCAAAGGCTTGACCCGGTACCACTGACCACGCAGAGGACGGTCTGTGCTCCATGGCTGCAGAACAAACCCAGAAACACTACAGTATTCCTCTGCTGTGGGAGGCATGAAGACGAGAGGGAATTCCAGTTGGAACAGGAATGGAAAATGGGAAGCAGGGACTGAGATTAATATTCATAGAAATAAAGGACAAGTTAACCAACACCTCCTCCCCCCTAACCTGCACTGCTTTCTCAACATCTCTAAAGAACTAAGGTTCTGAGGCTGGTGAGGGAGGAAAGGGATAACAAGAGCCTGAGGACAATGGGAAAATGTCAGGACGTCCAGGTAACACAGGGTCATTATTGCCATTCAACTGCCTTCCATTAAGATTCAGATTAGGAAATTTGGGCCGGCTCAAGAATCTGGTCTTCGGGGTTGGGGATTTAGCTCAGCAGTAGAGCGCTTGCCTATGAGCGCAAGGCCCTGGGTTCGGTCCCCAGCTCGAAAAAAAAAAAAAAAAAAAAAAAAAAAAAAAAAAAAAAAAAAGAATCTGATCTTCAATACCAGAGACCCATCCTTTCTTTACACACACACACACACACACACACACACACACACACACACAACACTCATTCTCTCATATATATATATATATCTTTATATACTGTTATCCATAATTTACAATTAATACATATATGTGTGTATGTGTGTGTGTGTGTGTATGTATGTATGTATGTATGTATGGGAATCGCTCATCGGCCATAACCGCCTCAGCATGCAGGGAGTCACCTTCAGAAAGGTTTCAACTCTGTCAGTCTATCAACAACTGCCCAGGTCTGCTCTCCTAGGAGAAAGGAGATGCCTTGCAGGGCCAACAACCAGGCAAGCACCTGGGGTAAAGAGCCCTCTAACAAAACTCAAAGAACTTTATTTTGGTTTTGAGGACAAAAAGGCAAACGCTCAGATGAACACTTTAAAATCCTGAGGAAACCACACCGATCACTACTAGTTAGGCTTTTTTCCCCTTCGACTGTGTGCTCTACGATAAGCCTGCTCTTTGAGGGTGTCCTGGGAGCTGGCTGTTAGCCAAGATGCTGGAGGATATTTAAGGGTGCAGCACAGTATTGAGCTGGGTACTCCTAAAGCCCTGAGCACTTCCTGCATGAGGAGGTTCCTCTGGCTTTGGAGTTGTTTCGAGGTTGAGTTCTTTCTGGTACTTCCTGGATATTCATCTGGGGAGGCCATTCCTTTCCCTTGGTGTTTGGGAAATGGGGGGGGGGGAGGCCACGGTGAGGGTAGGCTGTAGCCAGGTGCTGAAGTTTGGAAATCAACATTTTAAACTAATAGTTTCTGAGCACAGACAAGAATGAAAGGGAGACCATGGAGTAGAAAGAAGTACATTTTTATTAGCTCCTGGGAAAGACTTAGCCAGATAGCTTAGCTTGTGGCTTGCCAACACCTACCCTCCACACCTGGAATAAAAGGTTGAGTCTGGAAGACCTGGTGGCCATTTTGGGGTGGAGTGGAGTGGGATGGGGGACCAGACTACACAGCTAAAGTAACAGCACCAGAGGAAATAAAAAGATGAAATCCTCAAGTCTCTCTGGAGATGCTAACCTGCCCTTGATGCTACCTCCGCTGCCTTCAGACTACTACATTTGAAAATGGCATGGGAAGGAAGGAGACTCAGGGCCTCTGGGATCCACCATAACTAGTCCTCTCAGCCCAGGTCATCAGCCTGGTAGGGAGAGAGTTAAAAGACAGCCCTTAAAAGAAAACTCATACCCCATTAAGCTCAGGCTTGGAGAGCAGGGAGCAGTTAGGAAGCCAAAGGAAACTAATTCTGGAGGCTCTCCAAGCTGCCAATCACACGCAGATTTCTAACAGTCACTGCGTTGTTGGAGTTGGTTGTTTTTCCACAGACTGCACAATGGGGTCTGGTTATTCATTGAAAAAGTCTGCCAGTGGGCCCCGCCCTCCATTCACAACCAATTTGGAATGCTCCATTCAGGCAAGAGGGGGAGTCAGTCTGCAGCCCAGTTAACTGGGACAGACCTACTACTAGTGCCCGGGGCTCAGCTGTGGCCCTGGAGAAGCTTGCTTGCCCAGTATGCTGTATTTATGTAAGAAATTCAGACGCAGTAGGGGGCGCTGGCTGGGTCTGCATCCTTCCCGGGATCCAAATGGCTAGGATTATTGTTGCAATCTGCAAGGTTGGGCAAATCTCTGAGAGAAGAGGCGCAGGGGAGTGCCCTCAGGCACAAGAGCAAAGAAATAAACAGTCTACTGAACTGCCGGTTAGAAACACTGTAGCTTCCTAGGGAGAATCCCTGTGTCTACTGCCCTGGAAAACTGGTTTAGATTAAGGGGCAGCTCTATCTGTGTCTGAGAGCTGGCCTTACCAAGACTTCTTTCCCCCTTTAGCCAACACTGAGAGCCCAATGGCTTCTTCCCCAGGGCAGGCTTGGGAGACACTAGGAATTTCAACAATTTCTTGGCTTCTGAGTGGCCCTGAAGCTTTTAGCGGACCTTCCTGGATGTCCAGGCAGCGAAAGGGAAGAATGTGCAGATCTGGACTGGAAAGATAAAATCTCTCCAGACTTCACAAGGTACAAGGCTTAAAAACTGGTTTGGTGTCTTAGCCCCCCCAACCCCCCCCCCAACACTCAGCAGTTACCCCGAGGTCGAGTGGATGGAACCTGTCTGACAACCAAACTTGATTTCAGGGAAACGAACGGTTCTTCAGGAAATTCGAATAAGATAATTTTGATCTTGTAGACTGTTTTCTTCGGAGCACATGTATTTTTTTTTTAAAAGATTTATTTATTTAATGTAAGTAGTCTTATAGTCTCCCTGTCTTCAGACACACCAGAAGAGGGCATCAGATCTCATTACAGATGGTTGTGAGCCACCATGTGGTTGCTGGGATTTGAACTCAGGCCCTCTGGAAGAGCAGTCAGTGCTCTTAACCGCTGAGCCATCTCTCCAGCCCCCAGCACATGTATTTTCAAACGTCTTATGTTTACTGCTTTTCACTGCCTGTCCCAACTTCTCTTGAGATCTTTCTGGATATCAAATTTACAAACCACGCCTGGCCTGTATGGGAGGAGGAGTCTGACTCCTGGTCTAGATCTTTGCCTATCTAGAGAGTCTCTCCCCTGTGCAGCAATCAATCCTCTAACATCCTCTTTCTAAGCAGGAAGAGCAACCGTTATTTTGGTGGGTAGGGCCTTTGAGGCGGGGAGGGTGTTTTCTCCAGGTAAAGCCACTCTCACGTTATGTACCTGATTCCTAATGGACTTAAGAGTTATGGCGTGCGTGCACACGCACAGGCTGTGCCCACACCAAGGGCTCTAGCGTTTGCCATTCTCTTGGAAGAAGCCCGGAGAAGGGACAACATAGGAACTGACGACCAAAGCCTCTGTTAAATGAGCTTGATGAGGGTTCGCAAAATGAATTTTTTAAAAAGCAACCTAATCCGGTAATGGTCTCAGCGAGCCTGGCACCCATCCAAGAACCGGGAGCCGCAACATGACGAGACTCAGAGCTCCCTGGATTCCAAATGGAGAAGCAGCGAGTGCCAGGGCACAGATGGGGCCCATGCTGCTCAAGGGCAGCCCATGCCCAAGAGGGGGACGTCAGCCGGAGGCTGCTTCTCCACTGCCGTCAAAACTCAAGCAATGCATGAGGAACGGTCTCTCACACACCCAAACCCACCTCACCCTGAGGGATGCTCTTTACTGAGGCCAGTATCGCAGTAATGCAGTAATGACGGTCTGACCAGGAGCAGCAGTGAGCGCGAGACCTACCTCTCTCGGCTTTTATAGTCCCTGCATCTTCATCTTGTAAAGCAGAAGGATGCTGGGCAACAGGGGCTAAATGCCGACTTGATGGATGCCAGGATTTCAGTTACTCCTGGCACCTACAGGGCTGACTGGCCTGTCAGGCAGATTAATCCCCCCCCTTCACCAAATACAAAGAACCACAAAGGCTTCCGGGCTCTACTGGACACACAAGAGTAAGAGGAAAAAACATTGTTTTAAATACCGTATGGTTAGATCAATGGTCTTAGGTCACTAACAGTTCTCCTGATGCTAGGAATGATCGCCGAGCTTTTAGGGCCCTGTTGGCAGCAAGGGCTGGCTGGTAAATTCTCTGAGAGTCACCTATGCCTGGGGGGCCTGGAGGGGTCAGTCATCTTTCCTCCGTGTTTTATGCTTTCCCTTACACTTCTCCATCAGCTTCCTCGCCCCCTCCCCGCTTCAGTACCCCAGCCTCCTGAGAAACAGTCTTGACTCTGCCAGGCGGCCCCTTTTCCTTTCTTCTCCTCTAACAACACATTCAGGACGCCTTCCTTTTAGCTCCAAGAGGCCTCAGCCACAGCAAGAGCTGCCACCAGCACCCCCTCCCAACAGGCTGTGGCTTGACCACAGTGGTAAGGGCCCCAGGTCACTGTCCTATCTGTGGTTGAGGACCCAGGGCTAACGTAAATGTTAACCCTAGTGCCCAGTCTTCCACAGCACCGAGTTCAGGAAAAGCTGATTTTTAACAGTTAATTAGCTGGTCCTCGGGGAAATTACTCTACTTCCAAAGTCATACCCCTCCCCCACTTTTTTAATTCAAGGGGAAAATGGGGTCATCTGAATTTTAATACAAAGTTTGTGAATTCGGTGCAGAGCTATGACTCTACAATGAGATTTAACACTCCCTTTCCTTAGCATAAACTATTTCGGTTTACTCGAGATGCTGGTAATTACTACAAGGCCACCATGGAAACAAATGAGATGTTAAAATAAAATTTAAAAAAAAAAAAAAAAAGACTTGAAAACGAAACCTTCATTAAAAAAAAAAAAAAAAAAAGGAAGTACCCAGGAAGTCAGCTCAGAGAAACGACAGCTTCCTCATCTCCACGGCATAGTACCAGAGTACTTACTCTCGGACATCAGTCCTATCTGTGGGTTTGACTGAATTCTGTGAAAATACGTAGGAAACGGGTGGAGATAGATGTCTACAGAGACTGCAGAGCTCATGGGGTGCATAACATGTGGTCTGTGATATACTATTTTACACACACACACACACACACCGTTTTATACCTTTCCATATACTAAAGCACACTTAAAGAACTAAATGGAAAACCTTTACATGCGCATCTATGCAGGCGCCTTCTGCATGTGGGCAGAATGGTCAGTGGCTTCCCCAGCCCTTCCCTGAAACCCACCTCTGCGACCTCAAACTAAACAGGACAACAGCCTTTTCCTGAAGGACTCGATCATTATTGAAAAAAACCTTTACTGTCTGTCTCACTGAATTCTTCCATTTTCACCCAAACTATACGTCGGTATTTTCAAACTATCCCTTCTAGGGATTCCTGGCTCAATCTTGGATCTTCAAGTCACACCCTAGGAACAATGGATTATTGTGGGGCAGGGGGCACTGACAGAGCTCCTAGGCGCTAGAGCTGCAGTTCTCAACCTGGGGATCACAACCCCTTTGGGGGGAGGGGTCACATACCACATAGCCTGCATATCAGACATTACATCACAATTCAAGACAGTAGAAAAATTAGTTACGAAGTAGCAACAAAGTGATTTTACGGAGTGTGTGGGGGGTCTCCCTATCACGAGGGAGGAACTGAGTGCGAGAGGATGCACTTTAATTTTTAAAATTTCCAACAAGGAGCTAGCAAGATGGCTCAGAGGATAGAAGTGCTTGTCGCCAAGCCTGATGACACACACACAGGATGCAAAGAGAGAACCAACCCCCACAAATTATCCTCTAACCACCATAAGAAAGCCTGCCACACGGACGCGCCACACGGACGCGCCACACGCGCACACGCTGAGCAAACAAATAAATAAAATATAAGGCAAGGCATCCATTACTGAGTGTGTACTCATGAGACAGGTAAGTTCGACATGGCTAGAGGCAAGCTGGGCAGTTCCGTAAACTTACTTTAAATCACATTTACAGGCAAATGTCTATAGGCACGTTATTCAAGTCTGGAAGCGTTAATATAACCTCTTAGAAATTTGGCCCATACTGGTCCCCACCCCCCAACATGGCTTTCCCAGAAGACAGCCAGGAGGGCTGGTCCTCCACACAAGAACATGGAAAAGTGCTCACAGGGAAGTGAGGTGTGTGGACTGACACCTGTGGGCTCTACCAGCTCCTCCAGGATTCCCGTAGTAGTCAGAACCTCAATTATAACCAAACACAACAGCCTGAGTGAAGAGCTCCAGGCTAGCCAGGCCATCCTTGAGGCTCCTGCTTCAAGCCTAGAGTCTATCTGACCCCACCCTTCCCAAACTCTACCTCAAGAAGAGTCAGGGGAGAGAATTACTGAAGAGGCCTTTTAAGGCTCCTCAACCATCCATTTTATCCTTAAAATAAGACAAGCTCAACCTTAAGCAGTCACAACAAAAAGCAAAACAAAAGTAAAAAAAACAAAAAGAGCAACTAAATAAAACAAACAAACCTATCATATTTGGTAGGCAGGAGAGGTCCCAAAGCACCTGCACTCAAGGGACGGTATTTTAATCTCAGAACCTAGCACATTCTAACTACTGAGCAGGACTTCTTTCTAGAGCACCAAGAGGCATGTATTGATTTCTTTGCGCTCGCCTAGCCCCGCAGATAGGAATCTCTGCAGATGGAAACTCTGCTCCCTGACATCCCCCTCCTTGAAGAGTGGGCAAAGCGTGCAATCAATCTAAGCCCAGCTGTCTCACCTCCCCTTTTAACTTTTGTGGGCCAGAGAAACAAACAGTGTAATAAAAGCATTTCAAAGAACCTCTGCCTTGAAAGCCACCTCCCAGGCAGGCTGCTCTGGTAAGAGCCGAAAAAGCAGAGCCAAACTGCCAAGATGAGGGGGACAAGTCTGAGTTCAGATTCCGACATCATCCAAACACACCCCCACCCCCACCCCACCCGGGCCACACGGGTTATCGATATTCAGCCTTTCAAAGGCCAGCCAATCACTTCGAAGCAATCAAAGAGCAGTAACGAGCATTTCCCTTTGCACAGACAATCTCCACAGCATGTTAAGGTAGCCATTCATCCATGCTTGCAGCCTTTTCCGTTCTTTTTTTTTTTTTTCTCCAAGTTTCAATGCTTCACTCCGCCTTGAACTCAAGGGCTGTCATTACAGAACCTCTGTTCCTTCAGCTAATAGATTTAGAATACCCTGCTTTTAAACAGACCCAGATACTCCCTCTCCCCCCGTGACATTTTTCTGCACACAGACACCCCAGGGAGAAAACGGAGCTGAGAAGGATCCGTTGGTGCAAAATGAGAAATGAAACCCCAGCCTGGCTCAGGTGCCTGCTATTATAAACTATGACTAAGAGACATGAATTTCTCTATGATGCAACTCTCAAGAGAGGCAGCGTTCTCCAGACCGCTCTTAAACCTGCTCATTCGCCAGTGACTAATGCTCTCTAGAGCAGCTCTGTGCTGCTCCAATTTCATCAGCCAGCTTTGTCCTTGGTAGCTGTGCCTGGTCCATAAAGCCCCCGAATGTGTTGAGGACAGCCCAGAAAGAGGAGGGCAAGCAGGACAAAGCCAACTACGCCCTGCCAGCCTCCCAAGCAGTTTGTGGGACTCCTCACTGCAATTATCATCTTAAGGAACGGGCACCCAATGACAATTCAGAAAAAGGCTTTACTCAACAGCGAGGGCCCAACCACCATGTGAGAATCCAGAGCAAAACCAAGTCATTCTAGGCCCACCCTTTACTAGCTTAGAAGAAAGAAAACCGACATGTTAGGTGGGACCACAACCAACAGGAATTCTCCAGGAAATGCCGTGCTGTACCATTCAAAGGAAAAAAAATAAATGTCAGATTCATCACTGGCTTTGCCTTACTTTATAAATAACCCTTCTTCTACAGCTAGTGGACTGAGCTTGGAACATCCACTGTTCATGCGAGGCAGGTTCTACACCACTGAGCTGTATCCTGAACCCAAAGACTTCATTTAAAAACAAAACAAAAAAAGGATTTGAAAACAAATGTTGATTTGTAGGCACTGGGAGCTAGCTGGAATGATGGCTCAGGGGTGGAGAGCACTTGCTTCTCTGGTTCCAGAGGACCTGAGTCTGGTTCACAGCACCCACAAAAGGCCACTCATCATCACCTGTAACTCTAGTTCCTGGGGACCTGACGCCCTCTTCTGGGCTCTGTAAGAACCTACACCCCACACAATAGAGAGTGACTGAGAGTGTGTGTGAGTGTGTGTGTGTGTGTGTGTGTGTGTGTGTGTGTGTGTGTGTCCCACCCAGACAAATCTAAAAACAAGCAGTTATTTGACACAGACTCTAAGCTAGTATCCTAACTTAAAATCTGGAGTTCAAGCTGTTAAGGTAAATACAAGCTTTACTGAAATTACGTTGAGTCCCGCATTCAACAGAGCCAGAAACTCTTATCAATAAAAACATGAGACACGTCTTCAGGACTAACCCTGAATTATTAAAATGCATGCACATCACTGTCCAAGTCTTCCGGCTATCGCTGAAGAATGAACACAGTGCAGATGGAAATAATCCAAGACCAAACAATTTCAGAACAAATGTGTCACCAACACAGAGGTACTTACAGTTATCAGACTGAAAATCTGGGACAAACTGCTCATCGTCGGGAACTTGAGCTGGAAAGAGAGTTCTGTTTTAGATCTCTGCCTTTTGCTAAGGTACAGTAAAATGTTTTACACGGGAAAACGGGACAGTCAGGAAACTTGCCTTCAGCTAACCAAGCCTCTTGAAGTTGGCTGAGATCCTGAAACAACTCTGTAAACAAACAAACAAAAAGACTCAAAATGGGGCCATCTCTGTGCTTCTCCAGCAGTCTGCACATCAGCGATCTGTGTGATCTGAGGAAGCCACAGCGCACTCGGAAAGCGCCAGCCACTACCTTCAGAATCGTGAGCCAGATCTGTGTCCACAAACTTCCTCTTTCTGTCAATCACAGGTCGCCCTCGACAGTCCTCTGACCGAGATTTCTGAAAGAGGCCAGAAAAAACGGAGATTCGAATGCAGGAAAGAGGCGCAGAGAAGGTTCACCCGCTTCTCCAGGTCGGAAGACCCACACCACAGGGGTCAAGGACAAAACAACAGGGAAGCCAACTCACCCCTGGGACCATAAAAGGGACTTGCTGATCACAAAAGCCATCCATGGTGCTTCCAAAGTCTCTGATGTCACTTTGAAAGGCTTCAGCATGGAGTAGTTCCTTGGGGGTGGTAAAGAGATCCTCCTGTAACACGGATTTGGGAGATTTAAACTGTGGTGGGGGTGGGCTGGAGTCATTTTATACAATTTTTCCTTTTGGTCTGTGTAGCCTCCTCACCTCTGAGGTCTCTAAACAATCTCTCTCTCAACACACACACACACACACACACACACACACACACACACACACACACACACACACTCTTTAGTATTGCCTGCCTGTCTACCACAAAAGCCAAAACCAACCAACCAAATCCTTCAACTAACTTGCACTGAAAAGTGACTTTCTAAGACATCTGTTGCAGGGTTGTTTTTTGTTTTTTTTATTATTTTGTTTTGTTTTGTTTTTTAAAGGTAAGTTTTTAATTAAGATTTGCCACTTTCTGTGACAAGAACTAGAGAAATTGGGTGTTACACATTCCAAACTATCGGCAATTAAGACACTAATATGCATGGTGTTTCTCAAAGCATTTTGTAGGTCTTTCTGGAGGTGTACAGTAAAAATACTAAGTACAGTTGCAGGAACAAATTGACCAAAGGTATACTTTCTTCACAAACACAAGTCTTTATTTTTAAACCCAAACCGTCTGTCCAAACAGGTGTGTATACCTGAAATGACATAGCATCTCCATGGTAACCTACAAAGATTAGCTGCCGTCTAGTCAACTTCTAAAATAAAGCATCTATAAAAACGAGATAAAGGAAACTCAATCCCACTTGCACGTATTTAAATATCTTTACCAAAAGGCAAAAGGGGTTGGGGATTGGGGGTGTGGGGGAGACAAAACAGCAAACACCATAAAAACCTTTCAGTGCAAAAATAACCATGGAAAGAAAACTCTGTTCTAACAATGACTTCAAATCTTCAACAAAAACAGTCAAGCACTGGCAAGAGCTGGGCTTGGAAGAGAGTTATAAAATCAAGAGGGAAGACACTTTTCTAATGTGGTAGGAATTAGCTAGGTTAGGAGTCACCTTTCCAAACACTTTATTTTCCAACTAAAAACTTAGGTCAAAATAATGGGGGCATAACAAGAATCCATTCGCCTCAGTCCTAAACAATAGAAAGGCCTAACTGGCATTTTCTTTTAAGTAGTACACAAACTACGCAACTTTTTTTTTACAGGAGCCATTTCCATCTGACTTGTTTTTCACGCTGTGAGCGCCATATCAAATTTTCATAAGTGAGCAGGATACAAGAAAACCCTTCACAGCCAGCACTTGGCCCAAGTAATCAGATATTTTCAAAGTCAAAGGAAAGAGAGTTCACAACTTCCTAGAAAAACACTCCTGCCAGCTTGCCTTCCACACAGTGCAAACATCGTTCAGAATGAGGCCTCCCTTCAATGTCACCAACCAGTACCCAAATCTGAGAAACCTTGGTAGACAGCATGAAAGAATTCTGTATTGTATTTTTAAAAAAATCTGCCTAAGCTGTGGCCTCAGAAATTCTTAAATGTCTGTTGTGGGTTAAGAGAACAACGTGTAGGAAACCAGAGGATAAAATATTTTTAGAATCTCATGATGCGCAAAAAATATCCTTTGAAAAAATTGGTTAAAAGAAACTGCCCTGAGAGATTCCAAAAGCAGCATCGAGGATCTTCTAAGCAGCTCTTAGAGTTCAAGAGCTGGAAACAACGTGTTCAAAGTATCTTTTAAAAGCCTGCAGGGGAGGCTTCGATTCATCCTGGAGTTTAAACCACTTCCTTTGTGTCGTCGTAGTCGCTCCCCCCAGCCCCCAAATCCCGGGTGCCCCCAGGAAAACTTTAACTGGGCGCAGCGACCGAATCGAGGCCCCTCCCCGTGGCGCGCAGCGAGCATGGTTTTATGAATGGGAGAACGAGCCTCGGCCGCCACCGCAGGTAGAGGCTGTAACTGGATCCCTCGCGTCGGGCCCCATTCACAAAACAAGACACACTTCCACCCAATTCCCAGCCTTTCCATTCATGAAAACTCCTTCAGCTGCGCCCCCGCCCCCACTCCCAACGCACGCTTAGCCTCCGACGCAGGCCCCTCACCCCAGCGTTTTAGGAAGCTCAATGCTTCATTCACAAAAAAGGGAGGAAAAAAAAAAAAGCCTCAGAGCTCAGCGACCAAGAAAGAAACCTGCTTCATTCATAAAGTCACCCACATTCAGAAAACGAGGTGCAGCGCTGGGCGATACCAGCCGCCTCTAATTTACTCCCGATCCCACACGCCTCCTCCCCTCATCACCCCCTACTCAATCACTACCCCTTTTGCGAGGCAGACCCCGAATCATGCACGAGGCTCCAGCATCACTCTGGGCCGGTTCGGCACCAGTTCTGTCCTCCCCAGGCCGTGGCTCAAGCGGCCCCAACACCCTCAAGCCCTCAGAGGAGGGAGTGGGGGGCTGCGGGCCCGCTGCCCAGACTCCAACTTGCCAGGCCTGCAGAAGTTCAAGCAGACCCTGCACCCGCAGCCTGCACATGTCGGTGTCATTTAACTCTCGGGGTCCTGAAGCAGCACCCCAGAAACTGCTGCCCGCCCCTCTCCCACAGAAGAGTCGCGGAGCGTTTCTTCTCGCGAGCCTCCCAGGGCCCTCGGGGGCCCACAACTCCGCGCCCCGCACCCCATTCTTGCACCCCGCTTCGGCAGCCTGCGCCCCGCACCCTGCTCCCTGCACCGCTCCAGCACCCCGGGTGCCTCCTCCGCGACGTGCGGAAACCCGTTCTCCGCTCGCTCCGGAACCGCTAGCCGCCCCCGCCCGATGCCTCCCAGGAACCGAACCGAACCGGGCCTCGGGGGGAGGGGGCGGCTAGCTCCGGGAGTCATCCCAAGCACTCCCAACTGAGGACCCAGAACCAGCCCGCACCTGAGCGGTCACTTCGTGCGCCCGCCTGCGCGCCTCGGTGGCGGGCTGGGCCGCAGCGATCGGGGCTGAGGACCGCTCCGCGCGCCGGCCTCCGGACTCTGCGCCGCCCTGCAACCCGCTGCAGCACTGGCCCGGCCCCCGCCGGCTCCGCCCGCCACCATTGGCCCGCGGCCCAGAGCACACACGTTCCCATTGGTCCGCGGCCGTCCCCGCGGCTGCCCATCACCTCTTGTTTACCCTGTCTTCAGGCAAATCCAGCTGGGCCGCCCCATCAACTGCGGCGCCCATTGGCTAACGGTCGGCCTCCCTCAACGCCCTCAGAGGTCTGTTTTACATAATTTATGCGTTGGGCGCCATTGACCAATCAGCACCGGCTTGTTTATATAATGAATGTAAGGACGTTTTTCATTCATAAAAAACGCGACCTGAGGGGGAGCTTAGCTGAGTCAGTGAAGCTCTTAAAGGGGCCACTCGCGAAGTTCCCCCTGGCCTCGGCCTGCGCCGCTCCTCCCGCCACCCCCGCGCGGGGGCCAATTGGCGCCAGGCGTTCGCAGCTGCAGCAGCGAGCTAAGTTATCATTTTAGAACTCAGGCGAGAGGAATTCGTCATTCCACACACAGAAACTCGCTGACCCGCCTGGGCGTTCGGCCCATAGAAACACAGAAAACGGAAACCGAGCCCTCTAATCTTAGCTACCTTGAAGAGAGGCCTTAATTTTTTTTTAAACCAGGTTTCCAGTGGAAAGAATAAGCAGTTATCTTCCTTTTAAAACATGAGCTTTTCCAGATCTTACTTGATGTTTCATGTTGGCAAAGCCTAAGGCCGGACTCCGATCGCGTCTGCTGGGGCTAATTGGCTCTGAGCTCTGCAAGCAAGAGGCTACAGCCAGAAATCCGGTTCGCGGACCGCACCGGACCGGTAGAGGGCCTTGGAAGCACAAATCCCTTTGAAACGTGCGAGCAGTTAGACCGCTTGCTTCCTTCCCGGGCTGCTTGTTTTCCATTTAAGTGTTGAATGCAAGATGGTGTGTTTGCGAATTAGATCCCGTGCAGCTGGGAACCGGGAGAAGCGGCGTTGCTTGCCAAAGGAGCGGGTATTGACTGCAATTGCTGAGATTCTTAACAGGGTGTTCCAGGAAACAAATAAAACAATCCTCTATCCCTTCCCACCTCCTCGTCCTGCTCCTGCCACCGACACCGACCTTTCTCTTCTTTTCCCAAGGATGCTATTAGGATGCTTGCGAGCGAGTTCTGTTCTGTACTAGCCCTGGAGCAAGGGGTCAAAGTTTGGAGAACCTCCGCAAAGGGGGGTCTCAAGTTGTTACACTACGAGTGCGCCACGTATGGATTTCTAGTGTCCGTGGTCTGCCCTCCTCCCAAGCTTGTGTATCAGAGCCGGCCCTTCATTACAGTCCTTGACCAGTTTGAATGCTGGGATGAGACCTGAACCCAGGCTCAGGGGGCTAAGTTATCGGTTTCGCCCGGAGAGACAGGGAAGGGCACCAGTTGAAGTGTGGGCAGGTGCTTTGAACTTTTAACGAGCAGTTCCTTGATATTTAATTTCCTGCTTGAGCACTGTGCTTCCTTTAGTACCAATTCTAGCTGGTGGCTGGAGAGTTTGTCCTTTCGTACCCGCGTTCCCAGCTTGTTTCTGTGCAGCTTCTTGTAAAGCCTACACTAGTTCCAGATCCTCCCTCACCAGCACGGTCTACTCCCCACCGCCATCCCGCCCTATTCTCAACCCAGGCCAACCTGGTTGAATTTTCTACAAGAGTTTCCTACTCCCCATTTGCTTAACTGTCTCGGGTTCCAGTCCTCTAAAAGCTCGTGGCTCACTAAGACCAGTGCAGGCCACCTCATAGTGGTTCCTTCACATTCCTACTCCCAGCCTGGAGTGTGGCTCTTGTGACCTTTGCTTCGGACCAAAGCTTTGCATTCCTCCTTGGGAAGAGAAATTTGGAAATGTATAGGGTGTGTAGCAACAAACGGGCTAACAGGGATGAGGGGAGTATTGTGTGTCCTACTTGATTTATTTATTTGGTACTTTTTGGGGCAGGGCCGTAACATGTAACCCAAACTCACCCTGAGTTCTCTATTCTTCCCCTCCTCCTAACTGTCAGGAATGCAGTTCTGTGCCAGCAGTCCTGGGTGGTTATGGTAGTTTGGGAAGATTACTGAGAACATGCCTAGAAGACAAAGGTCCTGGGTTATAGCCCCAGCACCATGGAAAAGAGAGAAGTTGATAACTACAGTATCATATGTGGGGAATTATGGTTTGTGGCTGCTTTTGTTGATTAGTAACTTAATCATCCAGCAAACATCTAGGTTGTACCAAATATTCAGCCAGATCCTGTGCTGGGCCATAATAAAATAAATGTTATAGTGATGAATGCGACAGGGGTTGCCTTGGATGGCCCATGGTCACACAACTCTCCACAGATTATCTATTTCTCCGAAGTGAGAACTATTAATATCTCCATTCTACAAATGGGAAACTAAGGCTCGCGCTAGTCTGTCCATTGTTGAAAGCAGATAAGAAGAGGTCACACTCCAGAGCCCCCCGCACCCCCAAGGCGTCCCATCTGTGACTGGGTTAGCTAGCCACTGGGCAAGGACATCTGAACAGAGTCCAGAGGCCAGAATGGGTTCGACTTCTCTGTGGCTTTTCCATCCCTGTGCCCACCCACTCTTTCTCTTGTTATCTCTGCCAGATATGAGAGTTAAGGTTAGGGCTAAGAAGGTTCTTGTCTAGTGAGCGGGATCTACGCTCTTAAGAACATATTTACACAGGGGGATTTGTAGAACAAGTGCTGTAATTATCATTCCTTCCCCTCCAGGAGAGAAACAGAATTGGGAAAGGAAACAAAAA
This sequence comes from Rattus rattus, assembly GCF_011064425.1. NCBI lineage: Eukaryota > Metazoa > Chordata > Mammalia > Rodentia > Muridae > Rattus > Rattus rattus. The sequence continues at coordinate 7,104,845 of NC_046157.1, forward strand.
GAGACCTGCCCCCTGGGACATTCTTCTTGTGTCAATCTAGCCTTTGTCCTTGGGCAGTAGCAAAACTCGGTCACAAAGAGAAACTAGACTTCTCCACGTTCAGTTTGCAGTGTCAGTTAAAGGAGACGTGGAGGGTGAGGGGAGCGAAGAGAGGAGGCCCCAAGCCTGGGTGCTTGCTTCCTTTTAGAGGCCTGCTTTTTACACGGTCCCTCACTTCCTTCTTGAGATCTGCTTTTTATACGGTCCCCTGCAAAATGCCAAAGCAAGCTGGGGTGTGCTCCTGTTGTCCCTCTATCCTGTTTCAGTTAGAAGTGCTGTGGCGACTGTGGCCCTGGGATTCAGGCACATAACCCCAAGTTTCTTTCTTCTTTTATAGTGTGGAGGAAAGGATTTGAAGACAAGCACTAAATGGTACAGAGATGTCTTCTTCAAGGGGAAGGTCCAGAAGTCAGTCTTCCTTTCTAAGACTTAGGAGTAAGTGCCCTGAGACCTGAGAGAAGAAAAGAAAATATTCCACTGTCTATGTCTCTTTAAACAAATAGGGGGTTGGGGATTTAGCTCAGTGGTAGAGCACCTGCCTAGCAAACGCAAGTCCCTGGGTTTGGTCCTCAGCTCCAAAAAAAAAAAAAAAAAAAAAGGAAAAAAAAAAAAAAAACCAAAAAACCAAATAGGGACCCTGTTACCCCTTCCAGCCAGGGGACAGTGAGATCCCACAGTTCCTGGGACCGTCCTGTGTTCAGTTCCACATACGCAGCATCATTTCAGCCTGTACCCCCACTAAAGTGGGGTGCACCGTAATGATCACCTCCACTTTCTGTAGGTAGGGAAACTGAGGCACAGAAATATCCCAGAGCCAGCACAGGGCAGGATGGTGTTATGGTTCAAGTGGCTCGTGTCTTAACAAGTGGTCTCAGCTTCTATTTTGAGGGCAGCAAAAATCTTTAGGAGGTGGTGGAAGTAGGTCCTGGGGGACAGGCTTTTAAACGTTACAGAGTAGGCCCTGGTTTCACAGCATCCTCACCACTTCTTGGTGTGTGTGCTCCGCCTGGGCCATAGACAGAGCCACCCGCCCTTCCTGCTCAGCCAGACCAGAACTCACTAAGCCAAAGGCCAAAAGAATCTTCTCTCCCTTCGATTGTTTCAGTTGAGGTAATTTGGTCACAGTGACCCCAAAATTAACTAATACAGTGAGTGTATCATACAGGGTTTCCACAGAGCCCGCCATTTAGTCACTAGGCTGAGCAGCCCAGTCCCTTACAGCTGTAGGCTTAAAGACAACTGCCTGCCTTGTAGAACCAGACTCTATTTGGAGGCTTTGGCTAAATTAGCCCGCTTGACCCTTCTATCAGCTCTGTGAGATGGATACCATCAGTCTCCCATTGCTAGATGTGGGAAGTCAGACACAAAGGTTGGGAAATTATTTTCAAGGGCATGTAGCTAGTAAGAGAGAGACGCGGGCGCTGAACGTAGATCCTCTGGCACGCTCCTGAGGTATGTCCCATCTCGCCTTTGGGGTTCTGGCTTTTCCTCTGCCACTCTCACCAGAGCAGTTCCCTGGAAACTTGCTCCAGGAATCCCACCCAGACCTTGGAATTATCCTGGGCCAGCAGCAGTACACACGTTCATGAAGCCCACGTCAGAAAAAGAAATTGTGTTTCCTGCGCATCTTCCATGTCCCAGACACTCCACGGGCAGTGTCCCATTCCGTGTCCCCGACCCCTCTCACAGGCAGCACTAAAGCACAGTTTGCCGCTGGAAAAACAGAGATTCAGTGTGAGATGTTCAAAAACATGTCTGAAATCTGGGCACTGCGGCGCAAACATGTATTCCTGGTGCTGAAGGGGTGAGGCGGAGAGCTCCCTGGGACTCTCTGAGAGTCAGCTTAGCCTAAGTGCTGAGTCCCAGGCCAGAGACCAGGTCCTAAACAAACAAACAAACAAACAAACAAACAAACAACAACAAAAATGAGTAAGAAAGAGAAAGAAAGGTGTACACCATGCCTAAATACTGATGAATGTCCTCTCCTCTCCACACATGCACACGCATGCACTGGAACATGCACACATGTAGTCTGTGATTTCTCATGTGAAGCAGCATGGCAGCTTGAATGCCATGTTCCTGACCATGTGACTGGAGTGCTGGGAGAAGCCCATATCCCTCTCCTGCCTTATTTCCTGAGACAGTCTCCCTCCTGTCTTCTGCTAACACTCCAGTCCTAGATGTTCTGAAACAATCATTCACAGGGAAATCAGGGAACATGAGAAATTAAGACTTCTGGCAAGGAGAGGATGTCTTCTTTAAGCCCCACCCCTCCACCAGTACATACATACGTACGTACACACAAACATACATACATGCATACGTACGTACATACATACTTACATATGTACGTATGTACACACATACATATATACATACATACACACATACAATATATACATACACATACACACATATATACATATACACATACATGTATACACATATACATACATGCACACATACATATATACATACATACACACATACATAAATACATAAATGGCTTCACATTGCCTTTCATAACCAGGTCCCACTCTGAAACAGGATCTGCAGATCAGCAATCCCATGATTTTCTTTTGAGCCCATCCCCCACCTCTAACTGCAGACATGCCTACTTGTGGAATCAGTCACATGCCAAGCTTCCTCCTCTCTCCCTCTCTCTCTCTCTCTCTCTCTCTCTCTCTCTCTCTCTCTCTCTCTCTCTCTGAAGATCACAAGACTTGCCTGCCCACACGAGGGACCCTCAGGCTACAAGGCTTTGGAGGGAACCTGTGCCTTGCTCTTTAGAGTTTTTCCCCTTCTTCTGCACCTCCTACTGGCAACCAGAACTTGCAGTGTTGAAAGGAGTCTCCAGCCCCTTGGTACCTTATGCTCATCTTAAGTTTTCTGCCTCTGATCTGGCAGCCTAGAAACCCCACACCAGGCCAGGCGTGGTAGCCATGCATGCAGCCCCCATCCCTTTGGAAACCTTTAGACCAAGTGAGTTTGAAGTGGTTGTGGAGAAGGAGTCCGTGGGTTCCGAGCGAGGTCCGGTGTGACTCTGTAGAGGAACTTGATGTGTGGACTTGGCAGATTCTATTCTGACTGCCCTAGAGTCTGCTTTTTGCTTCCTTTTATGCCCTTGGTGGTGAGTTTCATATGAGCAGCAGTTGGGCCTTACTGGGATCTTTTCAGACTTTATTCCCAACTTAAAAGCAGGGTAGTTCACTTTTTTTCTGTTTGTTTGTTTTGTTTGTTTGTTTGTTTTTGTTTGCCTGGAGCTGTGAGAGTTCTTGCTTTAGCATCCCCCAACAGCATTACTGAGAGACTGGCGTTCTGCGGGATCTAGTGAGTGGGCTGCGTGTATTTTGAGTTGAACAATGAAGAACTAAACAATGACGGACTGGTAGTGGATGAAATATTCCGTCAGTGGATTTGATTACCTGGCCTGACATGAGACATCCACCCTGCCCTTTTAGCTTGAGTCGGGCTTCCCATCTGTTGCCCCATCTAATACCACCACAGTAGGTATGAGAAACAAATAAACATCTCCTTCCTCATTGTCTCTTGCTAACTGTCTGTCTGGTGTGCTTTGACTCTGGGGGGAAGGTAGCATTGATTGAAATGGGAACCTTCTCAAACACCTCCCTTCTTCTCCGGCTCCCTCCTATGCATTCATTCCCATCGAGAAGCTAAACCAGGCCTAGTGTGGCCCACCCCTCTAATCCCAGCACTTGGCAAGCAAGGACAGGCAGATCTCTGTGAGTCTGAGGCCAGCCCAGGCCTAAAGGTTCAAAACACTATAGAAATCCACCCTGGGCCAGCCCTGGTGTGTAGAATTGTTGACGTGCTCAGCCTGTCTCTTCTTCCCTGTTCCCTGGCTGTGTCTCATGGCAGGAACCGGGGGCTCACTGCACCCCAAGAATCCACAGTTATCCGAGCCACCATGGCATGCATTGCAGGATATCTGGGAGGCTGAACGGTTGGCTTCTGACTCTCACGTGGGTCTTTCAGAGAAGGTGTAGATGTTTCTGAGGTGGCCTGTTTGATCTATAAACCTTTTATTTTGTATAGGAAAGTGCATGGATTCTTAAGTGTGGATGAAATAAGTTTTCCCAATGTAGGGAACCTCTGTGTCTGCATTCTTCACACATTTCTATAAAACCGCATGGCCCCAATCAACACAGGGAGGAAAACACTTATTTGACTTACAAATCCTGAGTCACAACACACTGAGGGAAGCCAAGGTGGGAACTCAAGGCAGGAACAAACGGACACGCAGGGGCCATAGAGGAACCTTCTTATTGGCTTGCTCCCCCGGCTTGCTCAGCCAGCTCTCTTATACCCCCTCGGACCACCAGCCCAGGGTGGCACCACCCTGGTGAACTTAGCCCTCTCACATCAATGGTTAATAAAGAGCATGCTGGGGTTGGGGATTTAGCTCAGTGGTAGAGCGCTTGCCTAGCAAGCACAAGGCCCTGGGTTTGGTCCCCAGGTCCTAAAAAAAGAAAAGGGGGAAAAAAAAAAAAAAGAACATGCCCTGCAGACTTGTGTACAAGTCAGTCTGATGGAGGCATTTCTCAGTTGAGGGGCCTCTCCCAGAGGATTCTAGATTATATTATGCTAACAAAAAAAAAACCAACCAACCAAACAACAACAACAAAAAAACTAACCAGGACAGCAGGCTAAGAAAACTTCACTAGCTTACCTCCTCACCCTAACAGAAAGCTACTCCACCTCTAGGCAGCAAACACCCTCCTCCCTTCTTCTGCCTCGGTAGCCACCATCTTAACTTCTAAAAAAAATTGTAGAAAAGTTGTATCTGTTTTTTTTTTTTTTTTTTACCTATAAACAGAATCACCCATCACATTTTTACGTCTGGCTTCACGACTTTGTGTCTAGAGGAGTCATTTGTAGTTGTCCTTCATCCTTTTTCTTCGCTGTACAATAGTCCATTGTATAAATGCCCGGTTCTGTTCTTTGTTATGTAATAACCCATTGTATAACTAGCTTGTAGTTGGTCTGACCATTTACTGTGTTGATGGAGGAATGGGTAGTTGCTATGCACTTTCTAGTGAGACGTTTGCATGTGGACTTTGGTTAACATCAACCACAATTTAATTGGTTCAAGTAAAGTCTATTTATAGGGTTCATTCTTATTTTTTATCTCTGAAATAACAGGGACTCCTGACAATATGTTATTATTAAAAAGGTATAGAATGCAAAGAAAAGTCCCCAATGTTTCTTTCTTGCCTATATCCATCATCACTCTCTACTAAGGTTTATTCTATAGCATCATGGGTATTTTCTGTTTCCACAGGTAAATTTACTCATCACGACTATTGCAAAAACCACAAGTTAGATTTTACTGTGCTGTATTCATGTCCTCTTGTCTCCTTTCCACACTGACCACCCACTATAGAGCCCCAGCAGTAAGTGATCAAGGAGTATCTGGGCACAGCAGTTGAATGGTTCCTCCTCTGTCAGAGGATGCCAGACTATCACTGTTAGAGGCACTTCCTAAGGTAAGTGTGGTGGTTTGAATATGCTTGGCCCATGAATATGAAGTGGCATTATTAGGAGGTGTGTCCTTGTTGGTGTGGGTGTGGCCTTGTTGGAGGAAGTGCGTCACTGTGGGGGGCGGGCTTTGAGGTTCTATGCTCAAGAAGAGAGCCTCTCTCTGGCTTCCTGGCAAAGAAAGTGCCCTTCTGCTGCTTGCAGATCAGGATGTAGAACTTTCAGCTCCTCTAGCACCATGTCTGCCTGCAGGCTACCATGCTTCCTGTCATGATGATAATGGACTAAACTCTGAAACTGTAAGCCAGCCCCAATTAAACACTGCCCTTATAAGAGTTGCCTTAGTCATGGTGTCTGTTCGCAGCAATGAAACCCTAACTAAGAGAACAAGGCATGGGAGTACATGGAGAGGTGAGTTTCATTTCCTCTCACATAGACAATGGTTGAGCTGGCATCCTCAGCCTGGGGCTTGTCTAAGAAGAGCTAGCAGTCTGCTGGGAGGTGGGAGAAAGGCACAGGAGTGACTAGCTCTTGTACACTGGCTACAGGTAGTATCAGAAAGGCATGGAGATGGGTTCTGGCAGTACACATGGAATATTTCCAGTAAGGGCTCAGGAAGACTCTGGAGACTGCTAGCATATAGACCAGCCCTGGATTAAGGCAGAAAGGGTGATCCGTGTAGAGGGAATGGCTCACATCAGCATGCATAGGCTTGGCAGTAGTCACTATCTCCCCAGACTGCCAACTGATTCCTCTTACATGTCTAACTAGTAAGACAGTAGGGCTAGGAGAAGCCATGGCTGGAGACAGGGCTTGATGGAAGTGGAGGACAGTACATTAGATATCTCGGAAGGTCATTGGCCATAGCGACTCCAGAAACCCCTTATTCCATTTCTGCCCCCCTGCTTCTATGAGGGTGCTCACCCACCCACGCATGCCTCACCACCCTAGCATTCCCCTATGCTGGGGCATCAAGCCTTTACAGGACCAAGGGCCTCCCCCCCATTGATGTCAGAGAAGGTCATCCTATGCTACATACGCAGCTGGAGCCACAGGTCTGTCCTTGTGTACTCTTTGGTTGGTGGTTTAGACCCTGGAAGCTCTGGTGAGGTCTGGTTGGTTGACATTGTTGTTCTTCCTATGGGGTTGCAAACCCTTTCAGCTCCTTCAGTCCTCCATTGAGGTCCCCGTGCTCAGTCTGATGGTTGACTGCACGTATCTGCATCTGTATTGGTAAGGCTCTGGCCAAGCCTCTCAGGAGACAGCCGGTAAGCACTTCTTGGCATCAGCAATAGTGACTGGGTTTGGTGACTGCATATGGGACGGATCCCCAGGTGTGGCAGTCTCTGGATGGCCTTTCCTTCAGTCTCTGCTTCACACTTTGTTCATCAGGGGCCCTCTTACAATTTTGTCCGGACCTCGCAACTCCATCATGCAGTACTTTGCCGGTGGCCACCAAAGATTGAATGACTTTATGAATAAGCGACTTCCTGCTACCACAAAACACTGACCCTGAGAAAGGAGGCAGCGACCGCCCTTTGAGGATACTGTGGTTAGCACTCGCCTTTCTGTTCTGCCCACATAGTGGGAAAGGAATGAAGTACTGGTAACCGGGCCTTTCAAAGGCTTGATATGTGTACCCAGGGAACCGCTTCACTTCCTAGCAGCAAGACCCGGGTCCTGAGAAATGAAATTCATTTTGGTCACAGCTGAGGTGAAACGGAGCTCGGTAAGCCTGTAAAGCCTCCCCTCAGCCTGTAGTCACGTGGGAGAATCCATACGGTACCTCAGTGCTGTTTCAAAGGACTGGCTCAGCTTCCTGAGGGACTCGACCAACCTCTGTCTCCCACCTCCCCTCCCCATCCAGGTCTTGGCAAAAATGAAAAGGTAGGAGAACCACTCCCCAGTGTCCTTACCTGAAGAGAGCAGGAGGCTGTGGGGGCTCCTGGCTTCCCTCACGTAGACCCCAGTGCACCTGGAGCACGCAGCCAGGCAAGATGAGCGAGCATCCTAAGATGTTCCGCCCCACCTGTCCGTCAAGTTACATCCGGGTTGGGAGACCTCTGCACACGCCCTTCTGGAACCCCCTCTGGCTCGTCCTCCACTTTCCTGTTCCTTCCAGAACCTAATTGTTTTGTATATTTATCTGAGTTTCATCTGGACTTTTCCCCTCAGGAATGTTTACCTTGAATGTGGAGGCTGACCTCAGGGCCTGCTCTGACAGAGCCTGCCTGTGTCGTGATAGGATATAAACGCTAAATATGGGCTTTCCCCTTCCTCCCTACATGTTACACTGCTTTTCATAGTTTTTCATTACAAGATCCACCACTTACCTGTTCTGGCCCACGCATTCCTGATGAGAACGTGGGTAGCATTCACTCACGCCCTTGTGTACACCTTGTAAATGTGAATGGTAACTAGGTAATCCGTATGGTAATGCGATAATCGCTCCAGACAGGAGTCTGGAGGAAGGCGCCTGCATAGCTCGCCGTCCTTCTGAGAGGGACGCTTCCTGTAGAAAGCGGCATCTCAGGGTTTTCCTCCCCTGGTGCTTTGTGTCTTCTTCATCTTCACAGACTGCCAAAGAAGCGCAAAGGCCCTGGGTTCGGTCCCCAACTCCGGAAAAAAAAAAAAAAAAAAAAAAAGAACCAAAAGAAGTGCAAAGCGCTCTGTAGGGTCCGTCCTGAGGCAGAAGACCCTCGGGCGATGGGATCCTGCAGATGTGGAAAGGAGCACAGTGATAGGGATATAATGTGTGATAAAGGGCTCAACTGTGTATTTAGTGTGTGACATGTTGCGGGGGGGGGGGCTGTAGTGTCTGACACAATTGTTGCCAATCATGGTTTTCTAAGCAGAGCACCATGCTATTATCACTAAGGGCTGGAAAGAGGACTCAGAGGTTAACAGCACTTGCTGTTCTTCCAGATGACCAGAGTTCAGTTCCCAGCACCCACATCAGTCAGCTTACAACTGCCTATAATTCCAGCTCCAGGCAGGGATCTGATAACCTTTATACCCTCTTCAGGGCACACACACACACACACACACACACACACACACACACACACACACACACACATGCACATGCACGTAAATAAAATTAAATATTCTAAAAAAGAAATAAAAGACTATCCTGAAAGTATGT